>NC_039358.1:165051892-165070158 GCF_003573695.1 Papaver somniferum | reverse complement strand
TTGTGAAGTTGCTCTTACAGATCATGCTGCTTCAGTGATGGAATATCATTACACAAGGACGCCTTAACAGGGGAGTTTTTTTAGTGAAGCTGCTCTTGCAAATCATACTGCTGCGTCAATCCTTAAATTTCATAACCAAATATATAAGAACACTGTCTCCTAATAGAGATTCTAATGCTGATTTGAACAATTTTGTTATACCTCTAGACAACAGTCATGCTACAGCTGCAACGGGCACTATTAGGATGTTCATATATTTTCTGAAAGTGTTTCTGCTGCCTGAGGGTTTGGAGTTTTCGGAGAAGAAAAGTAAGTAGACAGGGATATGGGAAAATCATCATGACTTGGATGGTTTTTGAGAGAGTGCATGGAAATAACGTAAGTGGTCAGACTTCACCAGAGGTTGGGTCTTTTTTCCTCCCTAGGAGCCAATGCATCACACTACAAGTACAAGCTATGAGTTTTTGTAGATGTACCAATTTGGTGGTCCATTATTTACATGGTTGGTCCAACCAGAAGTATAAGATTATTATTTTCGCAACTAATTTGGTTGTGTTACTTTATTGGTAGATATACTTAGATCTACGATGTACAGATATTTTACTCAAATAAATTTAAGTTAAACGAAAATCTACTTAATAGAGAAGTCACAATATGTAACTTTATATGCAGCGCATTTCGAATTAACTATATACTGCATGTATGCTTAAAGGATGCTTCTTAAACCTCCCTACTCCATGTTTTGGCTTTTTAATGTTGTACTGTTGGTTCTATTATCCTTTCAGAAACCAAACTCGCATTGGATCACTAGCTCAGACAACTAACTAATATTTGAGCCGACCTTATGAACCTAAGAAGCCTGACTGAACGAACCAAACTCCCATAGGCTCACCAGTTTGCCGAACCTAAATTAGGCTACATTCCCGGTGCGAAGCACGGGTTACGATCTAGTTCAAAGTTGGAAAGAAAATGTAATGAGGATCCGGAACTCTAATGATGGAAGTTATGGAAATGTCCTATCGATGTACCGAGGGTTTTCCTCTTTTTCTTGTTCGGTTCTGGTACAGTCAAAAACCGTACTATACCATTTACACCTTTACCATACTCCAAAAATAATTACCTTTTGTTTTCGTAGTCACCCAAATTTACAAATTTGGCCATTACAATTCACAACCTCTCCTTTATCGTCTCCACAACCACTCGGTCCACTCCACCATATCACCAGAGAAATCAATCACCCAATCTATCCATCTAACTCTAATGGGTGACGAATTGTGTTGCTTCGTGGAGATATCATTACCATCCACGTGTCCTGTATTTACTGTAAGCAACTCTGATCAGTTTGTTTGAAGAAACACAATCTCTGAGGCGCCGCGGCATGTCTTTTTCTAGATTGTTATTCCAATTTCACCCTTCATCTCATCTGCAGTTTAGTTAGATAACGATCTGTTTTCCTCGAATATGACCAAAATACCCTTATACTTGCACCCTTGTGCGTCTGTCTAAGAGGGTGATATGGTCAATCTGCAAAACTTTCAGAGACATAAACCCGACAAGTTCATTGAGGGGCATAGAAGTAATTTAAAAATAAAAGGAAAAAATAAGACAAATAATTGCCGCGTTAAGTATTCGAATTTACCCGATTATTCCGACCCTTTATATAAACGATGTACCATTAGAATAGAAGTCACGCTAACTTCTTCTCATCCCCAAGCAACCACTTTCTTAATTCACAAGTTTTCTCTCTCTCTGCCTTCCTTCCTTTACTGTTTATTCGATCAAGGCTTTCAGTGAAATTCAACAGGAGACATATTAGTTTAATCAATCTCAATTCTCAACTATGAAGATGATGTCTGGAGTGTTCGTTGCTTCCATGACTGCAGCTTCTGCTACCGCTGTCTCTGCTTCTTCTTCTTATTCTTCTTCGGATTTCTTCTGCAGCACAAAGACCCGAACTTTAAAAGAGGTATGTCTCAATTTCTTAAAGGAAGAAAAATACTGATCAAAATTGTTCTCAATTTTTTTTTATCAAGAATCAAGATTAATTCTTTTTGAAATAACCAAGAAGTTTCGATTTGTTTTCAAGTGAATTTCCAAAATTGAAGTTTTAGCCTTTGAAGTTTACATCAATACCACGCTACCAATTTTTATGTCCATGAACCTAACTTAAAATTACTGTTCTTTTTTTGATTTATTAGGAATCGGTTTCAAGGAACGATCGAGACAATTCATCTTCAGAAAGATCCACAACTACTACTACAGATAAATTCACTCCGAAGTTCGATGGTTTGAGGTTTATCGAAACATTGGTTACAGCTCATAGATAAAGAATTCTTTTCTGAAGCTGAAGAAGGGTAAAAGCAACAGTTTTGGTAGTCGAATTCTGATGAGAAATTATGATTTTCTTAGCTAATTATAAATTTATTTGGGAAATTGTGAAGCAGATTTTTCTTGTTCTTCTTTAGCAATGTTGTGCTCTGTTTTCCCCTGAATTATTAGTACTATACTAAATTGGTGTATGTAAAATTAGAACATGAATGAATTGATTAGTGTTTTTCAATTGAAAAGTGACTTTCTATTTGGCCTTTCGCTCTTATCTTCTCTTGTCCTTTTGGCATTGTATTCAATTTTGACTTGCAATGAAGTCAAATTAGGCTGTAGACTATTTCTTTGTTGTGGATGTGGTCCTCCGGCAGAATTGAGAAGGCCGTTCTGTCAATACTAACACGCCAAATCACTCTTGCAGAATAGCTACCGAAGCCAACAAGTTGTTTACAGAAATCACTAGCAAAAAAAAATTGCTTCTGAAGTTTGAAATAAAGTTACTTGTATTGTCAGGTTTGGCCTTTCCTAACCAGAAGGTATATGAGAATTGAGTATGTGAAAGACAAAATAAGGGTCCCTCCATAGGAAATGCTTCTAGTGAGTTTACACACTGAATCAGTTTTCGTTTTGCTACAATTACATTGAATCAGTTTGATTCCCAGAATAATCCAATTTGGAAAGCAGAACCACAAAAGATAAACAATAACACAAAAACGATCCTATCCCTTTTAAGACCAGTTAAAGTCTATCAGCCACATCTTAAAAGTCGGCGTAAAATAAAAATATCTAAACCCACCACCACCAACAGAAAAATTATTGCACAAAACTTGCTCTATCAAGTATTCAAAGGGTTCATGTACTCCCTTGCAAATGGGGTCTACCATCCACTTGCAAAGGCCAAGAAATATTGATAGAGATTGTTATGGGCACAATTAAATCTATTGCCAACTTTTGTGGACCATGTAAAATTCAAGGTTCTGTTAGTATACAACTGTCAAATCAAGAGAAAAAATTCAAGCCAAGAAAGTCGATTTTACTTACTAGATTGGCCAAAAAAGATTCTACAACTACCAGGGCCGCGGAAGTGAATGAAATCACATCAAAAAAATTGCTTCCACAACACTTTGCACCAAATTCTCTTAAGACCTGTCATCTATAATTTGTATTTTTCTGTGCGTGTAATGGACCTTCTCATTCGAAGTCGCCGACCAGTAAGCGCTTTTAATAGAATCTCCAAACCATCCTCAATAGCTTCAGCATGTTTATCCAATCCGATTGAACTAAATTCCGGAAGAAGATGCAGTTCTGACAGAAGGCCTAGCGCTGCCGCTGCTGTACAAGTACGGTCCCATGATGGTTGGGGTCTGCTCTTGTGAGAATATTTAAGTATACAAAGTTAAAATGGAAAAGGGAAAGAAATTATTACTAAGAAAGTGAAGTTTCAGCATTTTGTGTCTCACCGTAGTTTATGCATTGGGGATTCACCTAATTCTGACAGAGAAATACATGGAAATTCTTCTTCTCCCCAAGCTACTTTAGCATGTTCCTGTACACAAAAACTATGGTCAAGTCTTATTTAAAAGATAGCAACTTGTCATGCATTCCAAATTTCAAATATTTTAAGCTCATGGCTTCAGAAAATTCACGTCACCTTCAAACGACTGAACATTGCAGCTGAATTACTCCAAGTACCATCAAGCAAAACGAAGTGCAAAGGAGTATCCACATCGATCTGTGCAGTAGAATAATACGAAAGTTACACCTCGCAGAACTGAAAGAACACATGAAGGACGGAGAAATTCTAAAGACAGGCACATGATTATATGCCACATAACTGACTTATCTCTTTTTGGCTGTTTCATATAGCAAGCTTTCTAAACACTAACATAACATTCTACCGTAGCACTTAACCTTCAACGCAGTAAAGCTATAAATTAATAAACGTGCATGCTTCATTCAGAATTTGTCATTTGATAAAGATTATGGAGCTTATTTAAGGTCTTAAAGTAAATGGAAGGTTTGTAAGAAGGCTGTCTTTCGAGGAGAACTTTGTGACAGGTCAAGCTACTCTTCCATAGTTCCATATATATCTTACAATGAGCCCACTTCATGTCTCGCATTTTACAGTCCAACACGTGTCTCAGTTTCATTGGTTATAAACCTTCTAAAACCCCGATTGAGGCATAGTTAACCCAAAAATCTGAATGCCATTAACGACTGGAACCGGCTTGATCTATGGTGGCCTTGGGCGAAAAATTGGGCCAAAAAATTGTTCGAAAACACTATCCATCGCCCGTATTTGTAGTCTAAAAATCGTCCACATGGCATATAGTGGTTGTCCACCGAAGTTTACATTTGGGACCCACTAGTTAAAGTTTCATTATTATATCAATAGATTTTAATCAGTTGGCAAGCAACCAAAAGCTGCCATGTGGAGGGTGAAAATTGGATAATTTCTGAGTGACAGCAAGTTGAGTTAGGGGAGCTAGAATCCCTCTTTCTCTACAAGGTGCACTGCTGCTAACTGTAGTTAAGTATATCTTTGCCATTTGGAGAAGGATGAAACAACTACATTTGAAGCAAAAGCCGTGGAAAAGATTTAAAGCAGTAATTTAGCCGGAGAGAATAAAGTGTCTATTTTTGTGGCATGCCTATACAGTGTTAAACAACTCAATAGACTCAGCCTATTCACTTTGTTGATATTCTAGCCATAATTTACTGTACTCAGGGACCATTGCCAACAAGCTTCAAGTGATGTTTAAAATATCATCCATATAAAAGAGCGATCAAACGTCTAGATTACGTAGTTATCTTTTGTAATGCACTTCACCTAAGTGACGCACTTCAAAAATACTACCTCCATCCCACTATTAATTGACTTACTTTAAAACTGATTTGTTTGATAAACTAGGTCAATTAATAGTGGGACGGAGGGAGTATATATATCCAAATATAGTCTTCACTGAACTATAAGTTTCAATAGAAGACAAAATCACTAAGGCACGAGATCTAATAATATGCTTATTTATCGGGACATTTAGTCTAGTTTTCTAGAAAAGACTGCACAACGTTTTCGTTTAGTTCTTATGCTCTGCTTATCTCTATATATTCCTCCTTCCTTGCACTGTATTCTCTTCCTGAATCAGTATGAAAATCTACTCAAGTATTGCTGAACTATGGAACTGAGAGGATGGGGGGATTCTTAAACAAGATTATTGGAGGACATCGCAATTTGGAAAGTACCTTTTGCTCTTCTAAACTTTTTGAAGCATTGCTGAACAAGGCATCTTGAACCGACTTCGTAGATGCATTTTTATCAGGATAAAGGCACCAAACCCTGCTCTTTCCTGTAACAAAAGGAGTGGTTTTAAGTCACGATCAACCAAATAAAGAGTTATCATAACGCAAGATATGCTAGATAAGGATGTGATTGACCTCATACTCCCATAAATAGCACTCAAATATTATGAAAGGTAGATAAAGTGCAGCCGACAGTTATGTTGGGTCATGCAAGAACAGTCACAAAAGATGGGATACTCGTGAAAGAAAAAATATTAATGCTAATAGAACATGAATTTTGCAAAACCCTAATTTTGTCAGCTGAAAAATTATTTCGAGACAGGAGAACAAAATAAAAGGCTTCCAAAAGTTAGCCATTTATTCCAAAATATTTAAAAAAAAAATGCACGTCTTTCGGTGGCTTTCATGCTCTCACAAAGTAACAAGTTCCAAAGTAAGAAAATTAGAAACTATTTGAGCCTAACCTGCAAGTTTGAAAGCATCCCACATCATTTCTTCTTGTTCGGGAATGCCAAAGATGCATAAAGTTGCAGCTTCAACTCCAAATATTTGCCACAACACTTTCCCAGTATTATTCTGCCTAAGAAAATCCTGCCAAAAGTATGCTGAGTAAATTTACCTCACACAGCAATTTTGAACATGGCAGAGACAAACAGCATGGCTATGAGATATGCAAACCTTTGGATGCATGTACAACCAGAATCGCATCCCAGGCCATAGAGAACTAGGTTTAAGTTTTGAGCACATGCAGTCTTCCTGAGCTAACCAGCACTGCAAGAATTATGAAAAAGAGAAAGAATGTGATAATCATGCGAGAGCACACTGTGTACATATCGCTGAATTTTATTTTATTTTGGTCAGATGTGTCTTACAGAACAGACTTATTCTCAGTTTTAAATGCACAGTATTGGTCTAAATTTATGTGAGTTGTAATTACCTTCTGACAAAGGTAACCCCTACTTCCCAGCACACGACATGCTACTTGTCGGGATGAAAAGAATTGCTGCTTCTGTTCAGAATCACCTAGAGCCTTGTATGTTGCTCTATGTTTTTTGTCTTCTTGAACCTTGAAGTTTCCCTGAAATTAGTGCAGCAAGATTAAAACCAAGTAGTTTTCACACTTCAAAGTTTAGCCTTCGTGCAGGAAAAAGTTCTCCCATATGACAAACAAAACTTCAAGGATGAATAACAATCTTCAAGTATAACGTCAATGTATTATAATATATAAATTGCTTTGTTTTCATTAATACCAGCAATAACAAGACAAGTTTAGAACTCATATCTTTTGACACTCCCGTGCCTCTTCCATTTCATAGAAACACTCAAACCAATGAAAGCAGGAATTGGGAACTAATACACATTTGGGAAGGGTAGATGGATCCCATCTATGCAGCAGACTCCTAACCCAATATCAAATTCTTTCTTAGGGGTCTTAGTCAAGGACCTGATTGTCGATGACTCTTGGAATTTACCTTTGTTGCATACTATGTTCGACTCACAAACTTTTTCAGAAATCTCCATTATCCACATTAATAGAAATAGGGAAGATAGCAGCACATTGTGAATGGGGAATTTAGCACAAAATCTCTATATAATGCTATTCAGGGTACCAGCAACAATCTGGATTCTAGTGCCATTAATGTGAATAGTGTCTGTTTCAGCATATAACACCTAGAATAGAACTGTTCATATACAAATGTATCCAAGACATGATACCTACAGCAGGTAAGCCAGCCCAATTCACATCATCCATGCTATCAATGTGGAAAAGGGCTACATTGACTGGAGAATTCACGCTAGAATAGAAGATATCAGAGAAGAAATCAGGGCTTTAGCAACAAACAAAACCATAACTCTTTCTTTTTGTTGTAAAAAGGCGAACCATGCGGCCTTTGCATTGGCCACAAAAACCAACGCAAATGCAACCTGTTACGGTGGGGATCCATCTAGTTTTATTTTTAGTATTTTAACTACGGATAGGCTAATGGCTCAAAGACTTGTGGGAATGCATCAGTCGCCACAAAACGATCACCATGTTACAATTTTCAGTTCATGTAATTAATTAAAGGTTTTGGTAAAAAAACAAACAAACTATGAGTCTATGACCTAATTCAAACACAAAATAAAAGATATCCAACAAACATGACCAAAAAACTCTATTCACATATTATTGAATCTCATGAAACTACCCCCACTACACTCACTCGTAGACAAGCTTTCTACAAGGGAACGTCACTAACATTGAAGAATCCCCTAAACCCTCCTAAACCTTCAAAATCCTCACCTTAACAAAAAAAAAAAAAAATCATTCCTCCAAATAGGAATCATTAACAATAACAATTAACAAATTGAATTCGAACTACATCAAAAGGAGCAAACATTTCCCCAAACTTGCTTCATATAATTAGGGTTTGAGCAATGAGTACTTTATACCTGAAGTTTTGCACCCATACCACCAAAACTCATCTGAGTATCCAAATCTTTCTCTAATTTCTTCATCTCCTCAAAAATCTCCATAACCATGGCTGGTCTTGGAGAGCAAGTGCCCCAACCTTGCCATTCCTCTAAACTGATAATATCACCATTGTTATCTACTCTATAATCTTCTTTTGAAGGCGAAGAAGATGATAATGTTTCACTTACGACTTCCAATCCACGAGCAAACCCTAATTTGCTATCCATCTTGATTTTGTTTTTAAAGGTAAGAAACGAAGGAGAGGAAGAGCATTTCGTGAAGCTGAATATGCCAACAGTGGAAAGCATATTTTAGTCACTCTCGGTCGGTCTTTTCATCAATTTTTTGGAAGCGAAAACGCGAACGTAGTCGTAGTAATCATAAGTCCAAATTTACACGTGGCCTTAGATGGGATAAGATACAGTGGATCTTCTGTGGGATAGTTATCAAGCTTGATGGTCTACATAGACAGGCAAATCGATCTTCTGTGGATCGTCTCATCGGCCTCAGCTGGGATGCTCGTCCCAGATTAAGCCGAGTAACGACGCAACTGGTATCGAGACTCAGCTCGATTAGAACTGTGCGTCCTTATCTTGGACAACTACCGGTTAACGTTTTTAGTCGTCCTAATCAAAATTTGTTTCTCTTATGGATCCTAATTGGAAAATGGGAGTTGTATAATCTTTCTCGCACAACAATAACAATGGACGCATTAGTTGGATTAAATGGATAAAGATTCAGACGAAGAGAAAACAATGAGGAACACAATGATGCAGTTATACACGGGACTAGTACCGCGATCTCCAGAACCAAGAGCATCATTGACAAGAGGATATACGTAGAGATTTCGAGAGGAAGTACATCAACAAATGATACGTGATTATTTTGTTAGTGGATGAGTGTAATAAGATGAAGATTTTCAACGTCACTTCTGTATGCCGCAACACTTGGTAATTATGCTTATCGGAGAGCTTTGTCAGGTAAGTCCTCAATTCAACTATCAATTTGATGTACGAATTATATGAGGACATAGCCTGAATAAAAGGTCACTGCACCCTTAAGGATTCTAGGTTATGGTATGTGAACGGATATTTATGAAGAGTACATTTGTATAGCAAAAATAACAACATACAAAAATCTCAATATATTTTGCGAAACTATAGTCAATCATTTTATTCCAGTTTTTCGATCAACTACTAGTTGAAAATGCGAAGGAAGGCTTTCCCGGAATGCTAGGTAGACTTGGTTGCATGCATTGGGTGTGGCATGGATGTTCTTTTGCTTGACAAGGTCAGTATAAAGACTACTACTTAAAACCAACTGTTGTTCTGAAAGCGATAGCTTCTTATAATTGTTGGATATGGCATGCTTCTTGGACTTCCTGGTTCAAATAACGACATCAATACTTGGTACAAATTGTTTTTGTTTGAAGAGCTGAAATATGCAAGTACTCTAGATATAAATTTCACCGTCAACGTCAATAACTATAACATGGGGTATTTTATGGCGGATGAAATTTATTTAACATGGTGAACTTTAGTTCAACCATACGCTGAGATACCCGAAGTCGGTGGGCACCGTGATAGAAATGCATTTTAACGGGAAGCAAATGGTGTGTAAGAAGGATGTCGAACAAGCATTTGGAATTTTGAAGAGAAAGTTCAATATAAATAGTGGACCATGTTTTTAAACCAATAGAAATGATTAAGGTTATGCTCACCTGCATCATTTTGCATAATATGGTGATCGAGGAGACCCTACAAGTTGGACAAGTTACCCAGATAAATATTTGAGGAAAGAAGTTCAACTCCTTTATCGTGTTCCCACAAGAGAGTATAGAATGGCTGAAGATATAACTCAAAATAGAGTGTTATTTTTAAGAATCATGGAGGATTTCACTGCGCACAGTTGGGATGAATTCGGAAGAAAAAATCCTCACATGATTTTTTTTTTTTTACTTTATATTTATCCTTTCAATTATTTCAGTTATATGAATGTAATTTGCTTCGGATAATTTAGATTCATGTAGTTTGGATTAAACAAACATTGACATTGAGACTAAAGATTATATTGCATTTAAAATAAAACTAAACATGTATAATGGAATTATCATTTTTATTGTCATCTATTTCATGTTCATTAGAATCAATGTCAATTGTTGTTGGGCTGCTTTCTATACTTGAACTTCATCAAATTCATCTTGCCACATCGTTGTTATGCATAATTCATTTTTGACGTGTTCATTAAACAAGTTTTGTTCAACTGCCTTACGACCTTTCCTCATCTCTGCCATCATTTTCTTAAGCTCTACTATTTTAACAATATCGGTTTTTCTTGTTTTGCAATTTTTTTTTGAAGGTTGTATTCAGAAATTAATGGTTTCTCAGCACCTTGAGCTTCCTTTCGATTTCTTTTTACTTTTCTGACACCCACTTAACCAAATGTATTTGTATTTTGATTGAGATTTAAATTTTAATTTTAATTACGGCATGGTAATCCTCTAGTGTTGGGATGAGGGTTTGAGCTTGTTTCTGGTGAAGAATAAGGAAACTTATGTAGCTGATAAATATTTGCAGTCTCGTAAGGTGTTTCCTTTGGTACTTGATATCTATTAAACAAATCAAGGTTACATCAATTCAGCTTTTTGAGGATGTGGAAACATGCCTCGTACTTGAAATTCGTATAGCATTTTATTTACGATTCATATCAAATTTTTCGTTAGTTGCAGTTTGAATATTTATAAATCGGTTATTAGAACAGACATAACACGTTTTAAATATCAATTTAAGCATTTGAAATGTGACTTACTAAATTGAATTCTATTTCACAGCTTACAACTTGATGAGCCATTTGCGTCATCAAAGTTACTCATGGGTTAATGTCTTTGTTGATTGCATTAACACGACCTGACAACCCATAAGCATCACATTTTTGAATTTTTCCAATTTCCTGACTAGAAAGCTTATGGATATTCCCACGAAGAGTATTATGTTGTTGTTGAGCACCAGAATCAAGCATAAACTTTACACATAAGCTCTGCAAAATAGCTTTTTTGATTCAGACTATACTTTGGACCGCGAGTTTTCTATTGAGTATTTTTTGTTGAAGTATTTTTTGGTTCTGATGGAGTTCTAACTATTTAGAAATTTCTTTTCCATCGGATTTAGAGATTAAGAGTCTGAGAGTGAAAGTTTCAGTTGAAAGTGCAGTTATAAGAAATTTTGAATATAGAAGATGTGATTTTAGAGTTGAAAATGATTGAATTTATAGAGAATGACATTAGAGCCGTCGGATTGAGGTAGTCATTATCGACTCAATTTAGGACGGTCGTCCCTATGTGTGACGAGTGTTATTTCAGCTTGGACCGTGTCTCGGCCTAGGTAAGGCCGAGCATCTCAGGTTAAACCGTTCTTCCTAGGTTAATAAGATTCTCTCAACTTGAAATGAGGTAGGCAGACCTCCGGGTTTTTTTTAGTTTTCCCACCCCGTTTGCCTATTTTATGTGTCATTGTTGGATGAGATGCTCATTTGCTCATCACACTACTTTTCTTTAAGACTGAACATTATCGTATCTCATATAATATAAATGTTGATTTTTCTTGGCTTTAGCTTTAATATAGCTAAGCTTAGAGACATTAAAAAATGAACCATTTCGCATAGTTTATTTGAGTTTCCGTAAGAAAAGTCAACCCTCAACGGTAGTACGGTAAAACCTCCATATATTAATAACCTCTATATCTTAATAGAAAATCATGGTTCCAACTTGGGCCAGTTATAAATAGTAATAACCTTCACATTTTAATATTAGTGTTATTTTCCAATCCCGCCTTAAGGAATTTACCTCCATATATTAATAATCGTCATTATATTAGAGAAATATAGATCTTGTTAGATTGAAATTTATGATGAAATAAAATACTTGTCTATATTTGTTTGAGAAGAAGAGGAAACTTTTTGGGTTGTTACCGCAATTTCTGGGTTGTTATAGATTGTTGAATTATCTTCTAATATACCGAGTATTATTTATAATCGTAGTAAACATCAAATATTTATTATAGCTTTACAAGTTTTTAGATACATTGAACTAGAAATTTTTCACATTATTTAGGTATACCTCCCTATATTGATAACCTCCATATATTAATAAATTTATAAATCCCCAAATGTATTAATATATAGAGGTTTTACTGTATACGAAAACTCAATTTCCCTCAACAAAGAATTTTTTTTTTCCAAATTACTACCATACCAAATGATTTCATCTCCTTTTTCACCCTTTCACTTCCTCCACTACTTTGTAATACCTTTAGTAATGGGCACGCACTTCATCACTCCTCTAATATTAATGATATCTTTACTACATTCTCTTATGTTTGTCTATAAATTGAGGCTCATTCTCTTTGTAAGATACACCAATTCTGGTAATAAGAAATTTTATCTTCTTCTCTGTCTACTTATTTTGTGTGATAGTTTATCTTTTGATTTAGTTTATCACGGGTTATACTTTATTAAATAATTATTATGGATTAAAGAATATATAAGAAAAGAATATAATAGGGAAAAGGGAATTTGGTAAACAAAAGAGTTAAAATATAAAATTTACGGATAAAAATAAGTCAAAAACAGAAAATCGAATACAAACAATCCATAATAAACTGAGTTTCCATCAGTCGCTAGAAATTATACAGAATTAAACTGAGTTGCTATCAGCCGTTTTAGCTAGAAAGATGATCAAATTAATTTCCTTCACTAGATAAGCCAAAACTTTTCGCCACATTATAGCTAAGAAATGAGCCATAGTGGTTGGTATTAGCTACAATGTAGCTAAACCTAAGCTAAAATCCCCACCATAGTGCTTGGCCCATGATTTTTTGTTCAAAGCTATAATTTATTTCGTTTCAACTATCAAGGGTCGCGTGTTTGTGTCTTACATATTATGAGCTACAAACCTGCATCGAAAGGAAACTAAAAGTATATAACATGTGTTTGTTATTCTGACTTTGGAAAAGGCCTTTATCACATTTGAAAAATGCCTACTATATTAACTAACGAATTTAGTGTGTTTAAGACATTTTCTTCGAGCATATCTTTATTTGTAGGTTAAGACGTAGCCTCTGATTACGTATATATGGGCGCACACACATAAACCCTGGAATCTAAAACATTTCTCCTTGTGTGGTCCAACAGTAATGTCAATTTCACATATAAAAACTCTCAGGAAAATCTAGATGGACAAAATCTAAACTAAGTCAAAAGAGTACAATAATAAGGAAACTCATAACACAGTTGGATATGCATGTGTTTCCTCGTTAAAACCTTGACGAAGGGGAAAACGGTACAACAGGAATGTATGCGCATGTGCATATCCCACACATACCATCTTTTCAATATTTTATAGGTGATTGATGAAAACTCAGTATTCATATACAACAACTACAACAACATCACCATTACTAGTTAACTTGTGCTGAAAAATGTTGCAACGCAGCGTTGCTTTTTGTTGATTTTAGAAGTTCTTTCGCCTGAGAAGCTATCATGTTTCATTTTATTTGAACATGATATTGTTCAGTAATATCAGTACGATCTTTAGGTATTCAACAACCAATGTTACCTAGTGTAGTTAAGGGGGGAAATATTCTTGATCGAAGGAAAAAAAAAGTACAACACACCTTCACATTTCGAAGTAAAATATGCCGATATGATGTCTCTAAGTCCTCCATGGTTCCAAAAGGAATTTCTATACAACTCATTTAAAGTCACTTGCTTTCGAAGAGCATATAGGTAATGACTTGGAAATAAGAAGGCCATGTCTTCCCCGATTACTCTCGTGGGAGAAAGATTATTATTTCTTTATAATCAACAATTTTTGGATTGCATTTCCATTAGCAATCATCTTTATATCTTTATAGGGGTAATATAAACCCATGCCAATGGTTCCTTTTGAGGTATATGATTACATTCTTCATGCAATTCAAACGACAATATATTGGCGATAAGCTGTGAAAAAGAGAAGTGATATACACATTTTTGTGTCTGAATTATCCTCAATGTCTGTATAGTTAGTGCTCGATTTTTGTACTTATTATGGTGTTTTATTTATGTGTATGTGTTTTCG
This sequence comes from Papaver somniferum, assembly GCF_003573695.1. NCBI lineage: Eukaryota > Viridiplantae > Streptophyta > Magnoliopsida > Ranunculales > Papaveraceae > Papaver > Papaver somniferum. Next base: position 165,055,963 of record NC_039358.1, on the reverse strand, counting down.
GAGAAATGCACTCTTGTGGAAAAATTGGCTCGAAAAAATGATGTTTTGCACCTCGGAGAAAATTACTAAAGGCACCCATAAAAAGTACTCAGGGTACCCCAAAAGTGTTAAAGGCACCCACTGATTTACTAAAGGAACCTCATTTCAGCTGTTAAAGGGACCCAGTCGAGGTGAAGGGGCACCTTTCTTCTTCGTTTAAAAAAAAAATCAGTTTTGGCGGGAAAATGTGACAGCAACATGCAGATGTTGGAATGGATATTCAGGGGTGTTTTAGAGATATTCAATGGCTGAAATTCACTGGGATGAGTTGATTAAGCATAACAGGCGTGGTATGATTGTTTGTTTTGATTGAAATTGGCTAGACAATCCAAAAGACGAAAACAGGGCAGCTCGTGCATGAGAGAAATATTTCACGAGATTGCATGAGTTTTGGAGAGATTTTCTCGTGATTTTCTGCAGCAGATTGATTGGAATGAGATATAGTGCCTTAACAGGGATGGTAAGTCTCCCAGAATCGTAAAAAAAGGGATTATTCATCGAGCTAGGAAAAACAGCGCTTCACGTACGGGAAAGATACTCTGGATTTTGTGGTTATATTTTGGAAAGTTTGTGTGTTTCTACGGTGTGTTTTTGCGTGTACCAGCATGTTTAGAGCGTGCTGAAGCGATTTTATGTCCAACATACGCGTGAAAATGCAAGAAAGGAAAGAAATTTTTTGGGAGAATAATTCCGTTTAGTTATGGGAGATATTTTGGAGTTATGAGGGGTAATCCTTGGTCCTATCGAGTATATATAATGGGAAATATTTTGGAGTTATGAGGGGTAATCCTTGGTCCCGTCGGGTATATATAAGGTTCTGGGGAAGTCTAGAGCCGGGGAAATTAGTTGCGAAGAGTTTGAGATAGTTTAGAGCATCAACAAAGCGTAAAATCAAGTTGCAGGAAAATTGTTTTCTGCTAGTGCAGTAAAGAATACAAAGAACATTAAATGGCAGAAAACAGTCGCAGAGCTACAGTGACACATTTTTTTATCGTTTCCTGTAACACTTAGTTTGTAACAAATACAAGTGTTACAAACCCAGTTTTAATCATTTTTCATCCGTTTTCATTATTTGTGAACACCTTTTGAGAAATGAAATCATATTTTGAGTGTCTTTTCATGATGAAGAGCTAAACTCAATCCCTGGGGCGATGGAGAAAGCCATTTGTTTCGGTAAAAGTGATATATTTTTATTTTAAATTAATTATAGCAATTTTATTATGATTTTTGCATTGAACTAAAAATGAGTTATATGATTTTGATTAGTTAGTTGTATTTTCTCTTGATAGAGCATGCTTGCTTTAAGGTTTTGATGTTCTATGCTTGCAATTAACAATTATTTTTTTGAAAATCAACATGTTTAGGCAATACTATTATAATCAAATTGAATGTTCAATTCCACAGTTATTGTTTTACTAAATCACTAATATCGGCCAATGGTGGAATCCTGAGCCGCGGTCTCTCTAATTCAATCTTCATATCAACGTTTACTTGCTTTATTTTCTTTACTCTTAAAAATTTAAATCTAAAATCACAAGTTTTGAAACAAACCATTATTTACCACTGTACAAAATCTTATCAAGAAGGTGCCTAGTACACCACCATTTTTTTATAGGAGAATGAATCTACCAAATAATGCTCCAAGAAGCCACATGTTATATTAGAATATCACTAAATAACTCTCCTCTTTTTTGTCAAAAAATTAGCAAAGATGAAAGAAAACGGATCTTAATGAACTACACAAAAGAGCTATCAATACTAAAGATAACATACCAACTTTTTAAGACGATCCCATTAAGTGTTGCAACTTAGCATCTTCATTATGTAGAGACAAAGGTATAGTCATCCCCTATAATTCCACAACCACACTCCCCACAAAAATATAATAACTGATCACAGATATGAAAAATCGAACTTCCTGGTTCTTGGACTTCCTGGTTCAAATAACGACATCAATACTTGGTACAAATTGTTTTTGTTTGAAGAGCTGAAATATGCAAGTACTCTAGATATAAATTTCACCGTCAACGTCAATAACTATAACATGGGGTATTTTATGGCGGATGAAATTTATTTAACATGGTGAACTTTAGTTCAACCATACGCTGAGATACCCGAAGTCGGTGGGCACCGTGATAGAAATGCATTTTAACGGGAAGCAAATGGTGTGTAAGAAGGATGTCGAACAAGCATTTGGAATTTTGAAGAGAAAGTTCAATATAAATAGTGGACCATGTTTTTAAACCAATAGAAATGATTAAGGTTATGCTCACCTGCATCATTTTGCATAATATGGTGATCGAGGAGACCCTACAAGTTGGACAAGTTACCCAGATAAATATTTGAGGAAAGAAGTTCAACTCCTTTATCGTGTTCCCACAAGAGAGTATAGAATGGCTGAAGATATAACTCAAAATAGAGTGTTATTTTTAAGAATCATGGAGGATTTCACTGCGCACAGTTGGGATGAATTCGGAAGAAAAAATCCTCACATGAATTTTTTTTTTTTACTTTATATTTATCCTTTCAATTATTTCAGTTATATGAATGTAATTTGCTTCGGATAATTTAGATTCATGTAGTTTGGATTAAACAAACATTGACATTGAGACTAAAGATTACATTGCATTTAAAATAAAACTAAAGATTAAATAAAACTAAACATGTATAATGGAATTATCATTTTTATTGTCATCTATTTCATGTTCATTAGAATCAATGTCAATTGTTGTTGGGCTGCTTTCTATACTTGAACTTCATCAAATTCATCTTGCCACATCGTTGTTATGCATAATTCATTTTTGACGTGTTCATTAAACAAGTTTTGTTCAACTGCCTTACGACCTTTCCTCATCTCTGCCATCATTTTCTTAAGCTCTACTATTTTAACAATATCGGTTTTTCTTGTTTTGCAATTTTTTTTGAAGGTTGTATTCATAAATTAATGGTTTCTCAGCACCTTGAGCTTCCTTTCGATTTCTTTTTACTTTTCTGACACCCACTTAACCAAATGTATTTGTATTTTGATTGAGATTTAAATTTAAATTTTAATTACGGCGTGGTAATCCTCTAGTGTTGGGATGAGGGTTTGAGCTTGTTTCTGGTGAAGAATAAGGAAACTTATGTAGCTGATAAATATTTGCAGTCTCGTAAGGTGTTTCCTTTGGTACTTGATATCTATTAAACAAATCAAGGTTACATCAATTCAGCTTTTTGAGGATGTGGAAACATGCCTCGTACTTGAAATTCGTATAGCATTTTATTTACGATTCATATCAAATTTTTCGTTAGTTGCAGTTTGAATATTTATAAATCGGTTATTAGAACAGACATAACACGTTTTAAATATCAATTTAAGCATTTGAAATGTGACTTACTAAATTGAATTCTATTTCACAGCTTACAACTTGATGAGCCATTTGCGTCATCAAAGTTACTCATGGGTTAATGTCTTTGTTGATTGCATTAACACGACCTGACAACCCATAAGCATCACATTTTTGAATTTTTCCAATTTCCTGACTAGAAAGCTTATGGATATTCCCACGAAGAGTATTATGTTGTTGTTGAGCACCAGAATCAAGCATAAACTTTACACATAAGCTCTGCAAAATAGCTTTTTTGATTCAGACTATACTTTGGATCGCGAGTTTTCTATTGAGTATTTTTTGTTGAAGTATTTTTTGGTTCTGATGGAGTTCTAACTATTTAGAAATTTCTTTTCCATCGGATTTAGAGATTAAGAGTCTGAGAGTGAAAGTTTCAGTTGAAAGTGCAGTTATAAGAAATTTTGAATATAGAAGATGTGATTTTAGAGTTGAAAATGATTGAATTTATAGAGAATGACATTAGAGCCGTCGGATTGAGGTAGTCATTATCGACTCAATTTAGGACGGTCGTCCCTATGTGTGACGAGTGTTATTTCAGCTTGGACCGTGTCTCGGCCTAGGTAAGGCCGAGCATCTCAGGTTAAACCGTTCTTCCTAGGTTAATAAGATTCTCTCAACTTGAAATGAGGTAGGCAGACCTCCG
>NC_039358.1:165051195-165051882 GCF_003573695.1 Papaver somniferum | reverse complement strand
AGGGGTGTTTTAGAGATATTCAATGGCTGAAATTCACTGGGATGAGTTGATTAAGCATAACAGGCGTGGTATGATTGTTTGTTTTGATTGAAATTGGCTAGACAATCCAAAAGACGAAAACAGGGCAGCTCGTGCATGAGAGAAATATTTCACGAGATTGCATGAGTTTTGGAGAGATTTTCTCGTGATTTTCTGCAGCAGATTGATTGGAATGAGATATAGTGCCTTAACAGGGATGGTAAGTCTCCCAGAATCGTAAAAAAAGGGATTATTCATCGAGCTAGGAAAAACAGCGCTTCACGTACGGGAAAGATACTCTGGATTTTGTGGTTATATTTTGGAAAGTTTGTGTGTTTCTACGGTGTGTTTTTGCGTGTACCAGCATGTTTAGAGCGTGCTGAAGCGATTTTATGTCCAACATACGCGTGAAAATGCAAGAAAGGAAAGAAATTTTTTGGGAGAATAATTCCGTTTAGTTATGGGAGATATTTTGGAGTTATGAGGGGTAATCCTTGGTCCTATCGAGTATATATAATGGGAAATATTTTGGAGTTATGAGGGGTAATCCTTGGTCCCGTCGGGTATATATAAGGTTCTGGGGAAGTCTAGAGCCGGGGAAATTAGTTGCGAAGAGTTTGAGATAGTTTAGAGCATCAACAAAGCGTAAAATCAAGTTGCAGGAAAATT
>NC_039358.1:164943110-165051185 GCF_003573695.1 Papaver somniferum | reverse complement strand
CGCGAGTTTTCTATTGAGTATTTTTTGTTGAAGTATTTTTTGGTTCTGATGGAGTTCTAACTATTTAGAAATTTCTTTTCCATCGGATTTAGAGATTAAGAGTCTGAGAGTGAAAGTTTCAGTTGAAAGTGCAGTTATAAGAAATTTTGAATATAGAAGATGTGATTTTAGAGTTGAAAATGATTGAATTTATAGAGAATGACATTAGAGCCGTCGGATTGAGGTAGTCATTATCGACTCAATTTAGGACGGTCGTCCCTATGTGTGACGAGTGTTATTTCAGCTTGGACCGTGTCTCGGCCTAGGTAAGGCCGAGCATCTCAGGTTAAACCGTTCTTCCTAGGTTAATAAGATTCTCTCAACTTGAAATGAGGTAGGCAGACCTCCGTTTTTTTTTTAGTTTTCCCACCCCGTTTGCCTATTTTATGTGTCATTGTTGGATGAGATGCTCATTTGCTCATCACACTACTTTTCTTTAAGACTGAACATTATCGTATCTCATATAATATAAATGTTGATTTTTCTTGGCTTTAGCTTTAATATAGCTAAGCTTAGAGACATTAAAAAATGAACCATTTCGCATAGTTTATTTGAGTTTCCGTAAGAAAAGTCAACCCTCAACGGTAGTACGGTAAAACCTCCATATATTAATAACCTCTATATCTTAATAGAAAATCATGGTTCCAACTTGGGCCAGTTATAAATAGTAATAACCTTCACATTTTAATATTAGTGTTATTTTCCAATCCCGCCTTAAGGAATTTACCTCCATATATTAATAATCGTCATTATATTAGAGAAATATAGATCTTGTTAGATTGAAATTTATGATGAAATAAAATACTTGTCTATATTTGTTTGAGAAGAAGAGGAAACTTTTTGGGTTGTTACCGCAATTTCTGGGTTGTTATAGATTGTTGAATTATCTTCTAATATACCGAGTATTATTTATAATCGTAGTAAACATCAAATATTTATTATAGCTTTACAAGTTTTTAGATACATTGAACTAGAAATTTTTCACATTATTTAGGTATACCTCCCTATATTGATAACCTCCATATATTAATAAATTTATAAATCCCCAAATGTATTAATATATAGAGGTTTTACTGTATACGAAAACTCAATTTCCCTCAACAAAGAATTTTTTTTTTCCAAATTACTACCATACCAAATGATTTCATCTCCTTTTTCACCCTTTCACTTCCTCCACTACTTTGTAATACCTTTAGTAATGGGCACGCACTTCATCACTCCTCTAATATTAATGATATCTTTACTACATTCTCTTATGTTTGCCTATAAATTGAGGCTCATTCTCTTTGTAAGATACACCAATTCTGGTAATAAGAAATTTTATCTTCTTCTCTGTCTACTTATTTTGTGTGATAGTTTATCTTTTGATTTAGTTTATCACGGGTTATACTTTATTAAATAATTATTATGGATTAAAGAATATATAAGAAAAGAATATAATAGGGAAAAGGGAATTTGGTAAACAAAAGAGTTAAAATATAAAATTTACGGATAAAAATAAGTCAAAAACAGAAAATCGAATACAAACAATCCATAATAAACTGAGTTTCCATCAGTCGCTAGAAATTATACAGAATTAAACTGAGTTGCTATCAGCCGTTTTAGCTAGAAAGATGATCAAATTAATTTCCTTCACTAGATAAGCCAAAACTTTTCGCCACATTATAGCTAAGAAATGAGCCATAGTGGTTGGTATTAGCTACAATGTAGCTAAACCTAAGCTAAAATCCCCACCATAGTGCTTGGCCCATGATTTTTTGTTCAAAGCTATAATTTATTTCGTTTCAACTATCAAGGGTCGCGTGTTTGTGTCTTACATATTATGAGCTACAAACCTGCATCGAAAGGAAACTAAAAGTATATAATATGTGTTTGTTATTCTGACTTTGGAAAAGGCCTTTATCACATTTGAAAAATGCCTACTATATTAACTAACGAATTTAGTGTGTTTAAGACATTTTCTTCGAGCATATCTTTATTTGTAGGTTAAGACGTAGCCTCTGATTACGTATATATGGGCGCACACACATAAACCCTGGAATCTAAAACATTTCTCCTTGTGTGGTCCAACAGTAATGTCAATTTCACATATAAAAACTCTCAGGAAAATCTAGATGGACAAAATCTAAACTAAGTCAAAAGAGTACAATAATAGGGAAACTCATAACACAGTTGGATATGCATGTGTTTCCTCGTTAAAACCTTGACGAAGGGGAAAACGGTACAACAGGAATGTATGCGCATGTGCATATCCCACACATACCATCTTTTCAATATTTTATAGGTGATTGATGAAAACTCAGTATTCATATACAACAACTACAACAACATCACCATTACTAGTTAACTTGTGCTGAAAAATGTTGCAACGCAGCGTTGCTTTTTGTTGATTTTAGAAGTTCTTTCGCCTGAGAAGCTATCATGTTTCATTTTCTTTGAACATGATATTGTTCAGTAATATCAGTACGATCTTTAGGTATTCAACAACCAATGTTACCTAGTGTAGTTAAGGGGGGAAATATTCTTGATCGAAGGAAAAAAAAAGTACAACACACCTTCACATTTCGAAGTAAAATATGTCGATATGATGTCTCTAAGTCCTCCATGGTTCCAAAAGGAATTTCTATACAACTCATTTAAAGTCACTTGCTTTCGAAGAGCATATAGGTAATGACTTGGAAATAAGAAGGCCATGTCTTCCCCGATTACTCTCGTGGGAGAAAGATTATTATTTCTTTATAATCAATAATTTTTGGATTGCATTTCCATTAGCAATCATCTTTATATCTTTATAGGGGTAATATAAACCCATGCCAATGGTTCCTTTTGAGGTATATGATTACATTCTTCATGCAATTCAAACGACAATATATTGGCGATAAGCTGTGAAAAAGAGAAGTGATATACACATTTTTGTGTCTGAATTATCCTCAATGTCTGTATAGTTAGTGCTCGATTTTTGTACTTATTATGGTGTTTTATTTATGTGTATGTGTTTTCGGAGAAATGCACTCTTGTGGAAAAATTGGCTCGAAAAAATGATGTTTTGCACCTCGGAGAAAATTACTAAAGGCACCCATAAAAAGTACTCAGGGTACCCCAAAAGTGTTAAAGGCACCCACTGATTTACTAAAGGAACCTCATTTCAGCTGTTAAAGGGACCCAGTCGAGGTGAAGGGGCACCTTTCTTCTTCGTTTAAAAAAAAATCAGTTTTGGCGGGAAAATGTGACAGCAACATGCAGATGTTGGAATGGATATTTAGGGGTGTTTTAGAGATATTCAATGGCTGAAATTCACTGGGATGAGTTGATTAAGCATAACAGGCGTGGTATGATTGTTTGTTTTGATTGAAATTGGCTAGACAATCCAAAAGACGAAAACAGGGCAGCTCGTGCATGAGAGAAATATTTCACGAGATTGCATGAGTTTTGGAGAGATTTTCTCGTGATTTTCTGCAGCAGATTGATTGGAATGAGATATAGTGCCTTAACAGGGATGGTAAGTCTCCCAGAATCGTAAAAAAAGGGATTATTCATCGAGCTAGGAAAAACAGCGCTTCACGTACGGGAAAGATACTCTGGATTTTGTGGTTATATTTTGGAAAGTTTGTGTGTTTCTACGGTGTGTTTTTGCGTGTACCAGCATGTTTAGAGCGTGCTGAAGCGATTTTATGTCCAACATACGCGTGAAAATGCAAGAAAGGAAAGAAATTTTTTGGGAGAATAATTCCGTTTAGTTATGGGAGATATTTTGGAGTTATGAGGGGTAATCCTTGGTCCTATCGAGTATATATAATGGGAAATATTTTGGAGTTATGAGGGGTAATCCTTGGTCCCGTCGGGTATATATAAGGTTCTGGGGAAGTCTAGAGCCGGGGAAATTAGTTGCGAAGAGTTTGAGATAGTTTAGAGCATCAACAAAGCGTAAAATCAAGTTGCAGGAAAATTATTTTCTGCTAGTGCAGTAAAGAATACAAAGAACATTAAATGGCAGAAAACAGTCGCAGAGCTACAGTGACACATTTTTTTATCGTTTCCTGTAACAGTTAGTTTGTAACAAATACAACTGTTACAAACCCAGTTTTAATCATTTTTCATCCGTTTTCATTATTTGTGAACACCTTTTGAGAAATGAAATCATAATTTGAGTGTCTTTTCATGATGAAGAGCTAAACTCAATCCCTGGGGCGATGGAGAAAGCCATTTGTTTCGGTAAAAGTGATATATTTTTATTTTAAATTAATTATAGCAATTTTATTATGATTTTTGCATTGAACTAAAAATGAGTTATATGATTTTGATTAGTTAGTTGTATTTTCTCTTGATAGAGCATGCTTGCTTTAAGGTTTTGATGTTCTATGCTTGCAATTAACAATTATTTTTTTGAAAATCAACATGTTTAGGCAATACTATTATAATCAAATTGAATGTTCAATTCCACAGTTATTGTTTTACTAAATCACTAATATCGGCCAATGGTGGAATCCTGAGCCGCGGTCTCTCTAATTCAATCTTCATATCAACGTTTACTTGCTTTATTTTCTTTACTCTTAAAAATTTAAATCTAAAATCACAAGTTTTGAAACAAACCATTATTTACCACTGTACAAAATCTTATCAAGAAGGTGCCTAGTACACCACCATTTTTTTATAGGAGAATGAATCTACCAAATAATGCTCCAAGAAGCCACATGTTATATTAGAATATCACTAAATAACTCTCCTCTTTTTTGTCAAAAAATTAGCAAAGATGAAAGAAAACGGATCTTAATGAACTACACAAAAGAGCTATCAATACTAAAGATAACATACCAACTTTTTAAGACGATCCCATTAAGTGTTGCAACTTAGCATCTTCATTATGTAGAGACAAAGGTATAGTCATCCCCTATAATTCCACAACCACACTCCCCACAAAAATATAATAACTGATCACAGATATGAAAAATCGAACTTCCTGGTTCTTGGACTTCCTGGTTCAAATAACGACATCAATACTTGGTACAAATTGTTTTTGTTTGAAGAGCTGAAATATGCAAGTACTCTAGATATAAATTTCACCGTCAACGTCAATAACTATAACATGGGGTATTTTATGGCGGATGAAATTTATTTAACATGGTGAACTTTAGTTCAACCATACGCTGAGATACCCGAAGTCGGTGGGCACCGTGATAGAAATGCATTTTAACGGGAAGCAAATGGTGTGTAAGAAGGATGTCGAACAAGCATTTGGAATTTTGAAGAGAAAGTTCAATATAAATAGTGGACCATGTTTTTAAACCAATAGAAATGATTAAGGTTATGCTCACCTGCATCATTTTGCATAATATGGTGATCGAGGAGACCCTACAAGTTGGACAAGTTACCCAGATAAATATTTGAGGAAAGAAGTTCAACTCCTTTATCGTGTTCCCACAAGAGAGTATAGAATGGCTGAAGATATAACTCAAAATAGAGTGTTATTTTTAAGAATCATGGAGGATTTCACTGCGCACAGTTGGGATGAATTCGGAAGAAAAAATCCTCACATGAATTTTTTTTTTTTTACTTTATATTTATCCTTTCAATTATTTCAGTTATATGAATGTAATTTGCTTCGGATAATTTAGATTCATGTAGTTTGGATTAAACAAACATTGACATTGAGACTAAAGATTACATTGCATTTAAAATAAAACTAAAGATTAAATAAAACTAAACATGTATAATGGAATTATCATTTTTATTGTCATCTATTTCATGTTCATTAGAATCAATGTCAATTGTTGTTGGGCTGCTTTCTATACTTGAACTTCATCAAATTCATCTTGCCACATCGTTGTTATGCATAATTCATTTTTGACGTGTTCATTAAACAAGTTTTGTTCAACTGCCTTACGACCTTTCCTCATCTCTGCCATCATTTTCTTAAGCTCTACTATTTTAACAATATCGGTTTTTCTTGTTTTGCAATTTTTTTTGAAGGTTGTATTCATAAATTAATGGTTTCTCAGCACCTTGAGCTTCCTTTCGATTTCTTTTTACTTTTCTGACACCCACTTAACCAAATGTATTTGTATTTTGATTGAGATTTAAATTTAAATTTTAATTACGGCGTGGTAATCCTCTAGTGTTGGGATGAGGGTTTGAGCTTGTTTCTGGTGAAGAATAAGGAAACTTATGTAGCTGATAAATATTTGCAGTCTCGTAAGGTGTTTCCTTTGGTACTTGATATCTATTAAACAAATCAAGGTTACATCAATTCAGCTTTTTGAGGATGTGGAAACATGCCTCGTACTTGAAATTCGTATAGCATTTTATTTACGATTCATATCAAATTTTTCGTTAGTTGCAGTTTGAATATTTATAAATCGGTTATTAGAACAGACATAACACGTTTTAAATATCAATTTAAGCATTTGAAATGTGACTTACTAAATTGAATTCTATTTCACAGCTTACAACTTGATGAGCCATTTGCGTCATCAAAGTTACTCATGGGTTAATGTCTTTGTTGATTGCATTAACACGACCTGACAACCCATAAGCATCACATTTTTGAATTTTTCCAATTTCCTGACTAGAAAGCTTATGGATATTCCCACGAAGAGTATTATGTTGTTGTTGAGCACCAGAATCAAGCATAAACTTTACACATAAGCTCTGCAAAATAGCTTTTTTGATTCAGACTATACTTTGGACCGCGAGTTTTCTATTGAGTATTTTTTGTTGAAGTATTTTTTGGTTCTGATGGAGTTCTAACTATTTAGAAATTTCTTTTCCATCGGATTTAGAGATTAAGAGTCTGAGAGTGAAAGTTTCAGTTGAAAGTGCAGTTATAAGAAATTTTGAATATAGAAGATGTGATTTTAGAGTTGAAAATGATTGAATTTATAGAGAATGACATTAGAGCCGTCGGATTGAGGTAGTCATTATCGACTCAATTTAGGACGGTCGTCCCTATGTGTGACGAGTGTTATTTCAGCTTGGACCGTGTCTCGGCCTAGGTAAGGCCGAGCATCTCAGGTTAAACCGTTCTTCCTAGGTTAATAAGATTCTCTCAACTTGAAATGAGGTAGGCAGACCTCCGGGTTTTTTTTAGTTTTCCCACCCCGTTTGCCTATTTTATGTGTCATTGTTGGATGAGATGCTCATTTGCTCATCACACTACTTTTCTTTAAGACTGAACATTATCGTATCTCATATAATATAAATGTTGATTTTTCTTGGCTTTAGCTTTAATATAGCTAAGCTTAGAGACATTAAAAAATGAACCATTTCGCATAGTTTATTTGAGTTTCCGTAAGAAAAGTCAACCCTCAACGGTAGTACGGTAAAACCTCCATATATTAATAACCTCTATATCTTAATAGAAAATCATGGTTCCAACTTGGGCCAGTTATAAATAGTAATAACCTTCACATTTTAATATTAGTGTTATTTTCCAATCCCGCCTTAAGGAATTTACCTCCATATATTAATAATCGTCATTATATTAGAGAAATATAGATCTTGTTAGATTGAAATTTATGATGAAATAAAATACTTGTCTATATTTGTTTGAGAAGAAGAGGAAACTTTTTGGGTTGTTACCGCAATTTCTGGGTTGTTATAGATTGTTGAATTATCTTCTAATATACCGAGTATTATTTATAATCGTAGTAAACATCAAATATTTATTATAGCTTTACAAGTTTTTAGATACATTGAACTAGAAATTTTTCACATTATTTAGGTATACCTCCCTATATTGATAACCTCCATATATTAATAAATTTATAAATCCCCAAATGTATTAATATATAGAGGTTTTACTGTATACGAAAACTCAATTTCCCTCAACAAAGAATTTTTTTTTTCCAAATTACTACCATACCAAATGATTTCATCTCCTTTTTCACCCTTTCACTTCCTCCACTACTTTGTAATACCTTTAGTAATGGGCACGCACTTCATCACTCCTCTAATATTAATGATATCTTTACTACATTCTCTTATGTTTGCCTATAAATTGAGGCTCATTCTCTTTGTAAGATACACCAATTCTGGTAATAAGAAATTTTATCTTCTTCTCTGTCTACTTATTTTGTGTGATAGTTTATCTTTTGATTTAGTTTATCACGGGTTATACTTTATTAAATAATTATTATGGATTAAAGAATATATAAGAAAAGAATATAATAGGGAAAAGGGAATTTGGTAAACAAAAGAGTTAAAATATAAAATTTACGGATAAAAATAAGTCAAAAACAGAAAATCGAATACAAACAATCCATAATAAACTGAGTTTCCATCAGTCGCTAGAAATTATACAGAATTAAACTGAGTTGCTATCAGCCGTTTTAGCTAGAAAGATGATCAAATTAATTTCCTTCACTAGATAAGCCAAAACTTTTCACCACATTATAGCTAAGAAATGAGCCATAGTGGTTGGTATTAGCTACAATGTAGCTAAACCTAAGCTAAAATCCCCACCATAGTGCTTGGCCCATGATTTTTTGTTCAAAGCTATAATTTATTTCGTTTCAACTATCAAGGGTCGCGTGTTTGTGTCTTACATATTATGAGCTACAAACCTGCATCGAAAGGAAACTAAAAGTATATAATATGTGTTTGTTATTCTGACTTTGGAAAAGGCCTTTATCACATTTGAAAAATGCCTACTATATTAACTAACGAATTTAGTGTGTTTAAGACATTTTCTTCGAGCATATCTTTATTTGTAGGTTAAGACGTAGCCTCTGATTACGTATATATGGGCGCACACACATAAACCCTGGAATCTAAAACATTTCTCCTTGTGTGGTCCAACAGTAATGTCAATTTCACATATAAAAACTCTCAGGAAAATCTAGATGGACAAAATCTAAACTAAGTCAAAAGAGTACAATAATAGGGAAACTCATAACACAGTTGGATATGCATGTGTTTCCTCGTTAAAACCTTGACGAAGGGGAAAACGGTACAACAGGAATGTATGCGCATGTGCATATCCCACACATACCATCTTTTCAATATTTTATAGGTGATTGATGAAAACTCAGTATTCATATACAACAACTACAACAACATCACCATTACTAGTTAACTTGTGCTGAAAAATGTTGCAACGCAGCGTTGCTTTTTGTTGATTTTAGAAGTTCTTTCGCCTGAGAAGCTATCATGTTTCATTTTCTTTGAACATGATATTGTTCAGTAATATCAGTACGATCTTTAGGTATTCAACAACCAATGTTACCTAGTGTAGTTAAGGGGGGAAATATTCTTGATCGAAGGAAAAAAAAAGTACAACACACCTTCACATTTCGAAGTAAAATATGTCGATATGATGTCTCTAAGTCCTCCATGGTTCCAAAAGGAATTTCTATACAACTCATTTAAAGTCACTTGCTTTCGAAGAGCATATAGGTAATGACTTGGAAATAAGAAGGCCATGTCTTCCCCGATTACTCTCGTGGGAGAAAGATTATTATTTCTTTATAATCAATAATTTTTGGATTGCATTTCCATTAGCAATCATCTTTATATCTTTATAGGGGTAATATAAACCCATGCCAATGGTTCCTTTTGAGGTATATGATTACATTCTTCATGCAATTCAAACGACAATATATTGGCGATAAGCTGTGAAAAAGAGAAGTGATATACACATTTTTGTGTCTGAATTATCCTCAATGTCTGTATAGTTAGTGCTCGATTTTTGTACTTATTATGGTGTTTTATTTATGTGTATGTGTTTTCGGAGAAATGCACTCTTGTGGAAAAATTGGCTCGAAAAAATGATGTTTTGCACCTCGGAGAAAATTACTAAAGGCACCCATAAAAAGTACTCAGGGTACCCCAAAAGTGTTAAAGGCACCCACTGATTTACTAAAGGAACCTCATTTCAGCTGTTAAAGGGACCCAGTCGAGGTGAAGGGGCACCTTTCTTCTTCGTTTAAAAAAAAATCAGTTTTGGCGGGAAAATGTGACAGCAACATGCAGATGTTGGAATGGATATTTAGGGGTGTTTTAGAGATATTCAATGGCTGAAATTCACTGGGATGAGTTGATTAAGCATAACAGGCGTGGTATGATTGTTTGTTTTGATTGAAATTGGCTAGACAATCCAAAAGACGAAAACAGGGCAGCTCGTGCATGAGAGAAATATTTCACGAGATTGCATGAGTTTTGGAGAGATTTTCTCGTGATTTTCTGCAGCAGATTGATTGGAATGAGATATAGTGCCTTAACAGGGATGGTAAGTCTCCCAGAATCGTAAAAAAAGGGATTATTCATCGAGCTAGGAAAAACAGCGCTTCACGTACGGGAAAGATACTCTGGATTTTGTGGTTATATTTTGGAAAGTTTGTGTGTTTCTACGGTGTGTTTTTGCGTGTACCAGCATGTTTAGAGCGTGCTGAAGCGATTTTATGTCCAACATACGCGTGAAAATGCAAGAAAGGAAAGAAATTTTTTGGGAGAATAATTCCGTTTAGTTATGGGAGATATTTTGGAGTTATGAGGGGTAATCCTTGGTCCTATCGAGTATATATAATGGGAAATATTTTGGAGTTATGAGGGGTAATCCTTGGTCCCGTCGGGTATATATAAGGTTCTGGGGAAGTCTAGAGCCGGGGAAATTAGTTGCGAAGAGTTTGAGATAGTTTAGAGCATCAACAAAGCGTAAAATCAAGTTGCAGGAAAATTATTTTCTGCTAGTGCAGTAAAGAATACAAAGAACATTAAATGGCAGAAAACAGTCGCAGAGCTACAGTGACACATTTTTTTATCGTTTCCTGTAACAGTTAGTTTGTAACAAATACAACTGTTACAAACCCAGTTTTAATCATTTTTCATCCGTTTTCATTATTTGTGAACACCTTTTGAGAAATGAAATCATAATTTGAGTGTCTTTTCATGATGAAGAGCTAAACTCAATCCCTGGGGCGATGGAGAAAGCCATTTGTTTCGGTAAAAGTGATATATTTTTATTTTAAATTAATTATAGCAATTTTATTATGATTTTTGCATTGAACTAAAAATGAGTTATATGATTTTGATTAGTTAGTTGTATTTTCTCTTGATAGAGCATGCTTGCTTTAAGGTTTTGATGTTCTATGCTTGCAATTAACAATTATTTTTTTGAAAATCAACATGTTTAGGCAATACTATTATAATCAAATTGAATGTTCAATTCCACAGTTATTGTTTTACTAAATCACTAATATCGGCCAATGGTGGAATCCTGAGCCGCGGTCTCTCTAATTCAATCTTCATATCAACGTTTACTTGCTTTATTTTCTTTACTCTTAAAAATTTAAATCTAAAATCACAAGTTTTGAAACAAACCATTATTTACCACTGTACAAAATCTTATCAAGAAGGTGCCTAGTACACCACCATTTTTTTATAGGAGAATGAATCTACCAAATAATGCTCCAAGAAGCCACATGTTATATTAGAATATCACTAAATAACTCTCCTCTTTTTTGTCAAAAAATTAGCAAAGATGAAAGAAAACGGATCTTAATGAACTACACAAAAGAGCTATCAATACTAAAGATAACATACCAACTTTTTAAGACGATCCCATTAAGTGTTGCAACTTAGCATCTTCATTATGTAGAGACAAAGGTATAGTCATCCCCTATAATTCCACAACCACACTCCCCACAAAAATATAATAACTGATCACAGATATGAAAAATCGAACTTCCTGGTTCTTGGACTTCCTGGTTCAAATAACGACATCAATACTTGGTACAAATTGTTTTTGTTTGAAGAGCTGAAATATGCAAGTACTCTAGATATAAATTTCACCGTCAACGTCAATAACTATAACATGGGGTATTTTATGGCGGATGAAATTTATTTAACATGGTGAACTTTAGTTCAACCATACGCTGAGATACCCGAAGTCGGTGGGCACCGTGATAGAAATGCATTTTAACGGGAAGCAAATGGTGTGTAAGAAGGATGTCGAACAAGCATTTGGAATTTTGAAGAGAAAGTTCAATATAAATAGTGGACCATGTTTTTAAACCAATAGAAATGATTAAGGTTATGCTCACCTGCATCATTTTGCATAATATGGTGATCGAGGAGACCCTACAAGTTGGACAAGTTACCCAGATAAATATTTGAGGAAAGAAGTTCAACTCCTTTATCGTGTTCCCACAAGAGAGTATAGAATGGCTGAAGATATAACTCAAAATAGAGTGTTATTTTTAAGAATCATGGAGGATTTCACTGCGCACAGTTGGGATGAATTCGGAAGAAAAAATCCTCACATGAATTTTTTTTTTTTTACTTTATATTTATCCTTTCAATTATTTCAGTTATATGAATGTAATTTGCTTCGGATAATTTAGATTCATGTAGTTTGGATTAAACAAACATTGACATTGAGACTAAAGATTACATTGCATTTAAAATAAAACTAAAGATTAAATAAAACTAAACATGTATAATGGAATTATCATTTTTATTGTCATCTATTTCATGTTCATTAGAATCAATGTCAATTGTTGTTGGGCTGCTTTCTATACTTGAACTTCATCAAATTCATCTTGCCACATCGTTGTTATGCATAATTCATTTTTGACGTGTTCATTAAACAAGTTTTGTTCAACTGCCTTACGACCTTTCCTCATCTCTGCCATCATTTTCTTAAGCTCTACTATTTTAACAATATCGGTTTTTCTTGTTTTGCAATTTTTTTTGAAGGTTGTATTCATAAATTAATGGTTTCTCAGCACCTTGAGCTTCCTTTCGATTTCTTTTTACTTTTCTGACACCCACTTAACCAAATGTATTTGTATTTTGATTGAGATTTAAATTTAAATTTTAATTACGGCGTGGTAATCCTCTAGTGTTGGGATGAGGGTTTGAGCTTGTTTCTGGTGAAGAATAAGGAAACTTATGTAGCTGATAAATATTTGCAGTCTCGTAAGGTGTTTCCTTTGGTACTTGATATCTATTAAACAAATCAAGGTTACATCAATTCAGCTTTTTGAGGATGTGGAAACATGCCTCGTACTTGAAATTCGTATAGCATTTTATTTACGATTCAATTATTTACCACTGTACAAAATCTTATCAAGAAGGTGCCTAGTACACCACCATTTTTTTATAGGAGAATGAATCTACCAAATAATGCTCCAAGAAGCCACATGTTATATTAGAATATCACTAAATAACTCTCCTCTTTTTTGTCAAAAAATTAGCAAAGATGAAAGAAAACGGATCTTAATGAACTACACAAAAGAGCTATCAATACTAAAGATAACATACCAACTTTTTAAGACGATCCCATTAAGTGTTGCAACTTAGCATCTTCATTATGTAGAGACAAAGGTATAGTCATCCCCTATAATTCCACAACCACACTCCCCACAAAAATATAATAACTGATCACAGATATGAAAAATCGAACTTCCTGGTTCTTGGACTTCCTGGTTCAAATAACGACATCAATACTTGGTACAAATTGTTTTTGTTTGAAGAGCTGAAATATGCAAGTACTCTAGATATAAATTTCACCGTCAACGTCAATAACTATAACATGGGGTATTTTATGGCGGATGAAATTTATTTAACATGGTGAACTTTAGTTCAACCATACGCTGAGATACCCGAAGTCGGTGGGCACCGTGATAGAAATGCATTTTAACGGGAAGCAAATGGTGTGTAAGAAGGATGTCGAACAAGCATTTGGAATTTTGAAGAGAAAGTTCAATATAAATAGTGGACCATGTTTTTAAACCAATAGAAATGATTAAGGTTATGCTCACCTGCATCATTTTGCATAATATGGTGATCGAGGAGACCCTACAAGTTGGACAAGTTACCCAGATAAATATTTGAGGAAAGAAGTTCAACTCCTTTATCGTGTTCCCACAAGAGAGTATAGAATGGCTGAAGATATAACTCAAAATAGAGTGTTATTTTTAAGAATCATGGAGGATTTCACTGCGCACAGTTGGGATGAATTCGGAAGAAAAAATCCTCACATGAATTTTTTTTTTTTTACTTTATATTTATCCTTTCAATTATTTCAGTTATATGAATGTAATTTGCTTCGGATAATTTAGATTCATGTAGTTTGGATTAAACAAACATTGACATTGAGACTAAAGATTACATTGCATTTAAAATAAAACTAAAGATTAAATAAAACTAAACATGTATAATGGAATTATCATTTTTATTGTCATCTATTTCATGTTCATTAGAATCAATGTCAATTGTTGTTGGGCTGCTTTCTATACTTGAACTTCATCAAATTCATCTTGCCACATCGTTGTTATGCATAATTCATTTTTGACGTGTTCATTAAACAAGTTTTGTTCAACTGCCTTACGACCTTTCCTCATCTCTGCCATCATTTTCTTAAGCTCTACTATTTTAACAATATCGGTTTTTCTTGTTTTGCAATTTTTTTTGAAGGTTGTATTCATAAATTAATGGTTTCTCAGCACCTTGAGCTTCCTTTCGATTTCTTTTTACTTTTCTGACACCCACTTAACCAAATGTATTTGTATTTTGATTGAGATTTAAATTTAAATTTTAATTACGGCGTGGTAATCCTCTAGTGTTGGGATGAGGGTTTGAGCTTGTTTCTGGTGAAGAATAAGGAAACTTATGTAGCTGATAAATATTTGCAGTCTCGTAAGGTGTTTCCTTTGGTACTTGATATCTATTAAACAAATCAAGGTTACATCAATTCAGCTTTTTGAGGATGTGGAAACATGCCTCGTACTTGAAATTCGTATAGCATTTTATTTACGATTCATATCAAATTTTTCGTTAGTTGCAGTTTGAATATTTATAAATCGGTTATTAGAACAGACATAACACGTTTTAAATATCAATTTAAGCATTTGAAATGTGACTTACTAAATTGAATTCTATTTCACAGCTTACAACTTGATGAGCCATTTGCGTCATCAAAGTTACTCATGGGTTAATGTCTTTGTTGATTGCATTAACACGACCTGACAACCCATAAGCATCACATTTTTGAATTTTTCCAATTTCCTGACTAGAAAGCTTATGGATATTCCCACGAAGAGTATTATGTTGTTGTTGAGCACCAGAATCAACCATAAACTTTACACATAAGCTCTGCAAAATAGCTTTTTTGATTCAGACTATACTTTGGACCGCGAGTTTTCTATTGAGTATTTTTTGTTGAAGTATTTTTTGGTTCTGATGGAGTTCTAACTATTTAGAAATTTCTTTTCCATCGGATTTAGAGATTAAGAGTCTGAGAGTGAAAGTTTCAGTTGAAAGTGCAGTTATAAGAAATTTTGAATATAGAAGATGTGATTTTAGAGTTGAAAAAGATTGAATTTATAGAGAATGACATTAGAGCCGTCGGATTGAGGTAGTCATTATCGACTCAATTTAGGACGGTCGTCCCTATGTGTGACGAGTGTTATTTCAGCTTGGACCGTGTCTCGGCCTAGGTAAGGCCGAGCATCTCAGGTTAAACCGTTCTTCCTAGGTTAATAAGATTCTCTCAACTTGAAATGAGGTAGGCAGACCTCCGGTTTTTTTTTAGTTTTCCCACCCCGTTTGCCTATTTTATGTGTCATTGTTGGATGAGATGCTCATTTGCTCATCACACTACTTTTCTTTAAGACTGAACATTATCGTATCTCATATAATATAAATGTTGATTTTTCTTGGCTTTAGCTTTAATATAGCTAAGCTTAGAGACATTAAAAAATGAACCATTTCGCATAGTTTATTTGAGTTTCCGTAAGAAAAGTCAACCCTCAACGGTAGTACGGTAAAACCTCCATATATTAATAACCTCTATATCTTAATAGAAAATCATGGTTCCAACTTGGGCCAGTTATAAATAGTAATAACCTTCACATTTTAATATTAGTGTTATTTTCCAATCCCGCCTTAAGGAATTTACCTCCATATATTAATAATCGTCATTATATTAGAGAAATATAGATCTTGTTAGATTGAAATTTATGATGAAATAAAATACTTGTCTATATTTGTTTGAGAAGAAGAGGAAACTTTTTGGGTTGTTACCGCAATTTCTGGGTTGTTATAGATTGTTGAATTATCTTCTAATATACCGAGTATTATTTATAATCGTAGTAAACATCAAATATTTATTATAGCTTTACAAGTTTTTAGATACATTGAACTAGAAATTTTTCACATTATTTAGGTATACCTCCCTATATTGATAACCTCCATATATTAATAAATTTATAAATCCCCAAATGTATTAATATATAGAGGTTTTACTGTATACGAAAACTCAATTTCCCTCAACAAAGAATTTTTTTTTTCCAAATTACTACCATACCAAATGATTTCATCTCCTTTTTCACCCTTTCACTTCCTCCACTACTTTGTAATACCTTTAGTAATGGGCACGCACTTCATCACTCCTCTAATATTAATGATATCTTTACTACATTCTCTTATGTTTGCCTATAAATTGAGGCTCATTCTCTTTGTAAGATACACCAATTCTGGTAATAAGAAATTTTATCTTCTTCTCTGTCTACTTATTTTGTGTGATAGTTTATCTTTTGATTTAGTTTATCACGGGTTATACTTTATTAAATAATTATTATGGATTAAAGAATATATAAGAAAAGAATATAATAGGGAAAAGGGAATTTGGTAAACAAAAGAGTTAAAATATAAAATTTACGGATAAAAATAAGTCAAAAACAGAAAATCGAATACAAACAATCCATAATAAACTGAGTTTCCATCAGTCGCTAGAAATTATACAGAATTAAACTGAGTTGCTATCAGCCGTTTTAGCTAGAAAGATGATCAAATTAATTTCCTTCACTAGATAAGCCAAAACTTTTCGCCACATTATAGCTAAGAAATGAGCCATAGTGGTTGGTATTAGCTACAATGTAGCTAAACCTAAGCTAAAATCCCCACCATAGTGCTTGGCCCATGATTTTTTGTTCAAAGCTATAATTTATTTCGTTTCAACTATCAAGGGTCGCGTGTTTGTGTCTTACATATTATGAGCTACAAACCTGCATCGAAAGGAAACTAAAAGTATATAATATGTGTTTGTTATTCTGACTTTGGAAAAGGCCTTTATCACATTTGAAAAATGCCTACTATATTAACTAACGAATTTAGTGTGTTTAAGACATTTTCTTCGAGCATATCTTTATTTGTAGGTTAAGACGTAGCCTCTGATTACGTATATATGGGCGCACACACATAAACCCTGGAATCTAAAACATTTCTCCTTGTGTGGTCCAACAGTAATGTCAATTTCACATATAAAAACTCTCAGGAAAATCTAGATGGACAAAATCTAAACTAAGTCAAAAGAGTACAATAATAGGGAAACTCATAACACAGTTGGATATGCATGTGTTTCCTCGTTAAAACCTTGACGAAGGGGAAAACGGTACAACAGGAATGTATGCGCATGTGCATATCCCACACATACCATCTTTTCAATATTTTATAGGTGATTGATGAAAACTCAGTATTCATATACAACAACTACAACAACATCACCATTACTAGTTAACTTGTGCTGAAAAATGTTGCAACGCAGCGTTGCTTTTTGTTGATTTTAGAAGTTCTTTCGCCTGAGAAGCTATCATGTTTCATTTTCTTTGAACATGATATTGTTCAGTAATATCAGTACGATCTTTAGGTATTCAACAACCAATGTTACCTAGTGTAGTTAAGGGGGGAAATATTCTTGATCGAAGGAAAAAAAAAGTACAACACACCTTCACATTTCGAAGTAAAATATGTCGATATGATGTCTCTAAGTCCTCCATGGTTCCAAAAGGAATTTCTATACAACTCATTTAAAGTCACTTGCTTTCGAAGAGCATATAGGTAATGACTTGGAAATAAGAAGGCCATGTCTTCCCCGATTACTCTCGTGGGAGAAAGATTATTATTTCTTTATAATCAATAATTTTTGGATTGCATTTCCATTAGCAATCATCTTTATATCTTTATAGGGGTAATATAAACCCATGCCAATGGTTCCTTTTGAGGTATATGATTACATTCTTCATGCAATTCAAACGACAATATATTGGCGATAAGCTGTGAAAAAGAGAAGTGATATACACATTTTTGTGTCTGAATTATCCTCAATGTCTGTATAGTTAGTGCTCGATTTTTGTACTTATTATGGTGTTTTATTTATGTGTATGTGTTTTCGGAGAAATGCACTCTTGTGGAAAAATTGGCTCGAAAAAATGATGTTTTGCACCTCGGAGAAAATTACTAAAGGCACCCATAAAAAGTACTCAGGGTACCCCAAAAGTGTTAAAGGCACCCACTGATTTACTAAAGGAACCTCATTTCAGCTGTTAAAGGGACCCAGTCGAGGTGAAGGGGCACCTTTCTTCTTCGTTTAAAAAAAAATCAGTTTTGGCGGGAAAATGTGACAGCAACATGCAGATGTTGGAATGGATATTTAGGGGTGTTTTAGAGATATTCAATGGCTGAAATTCACTGGGATGAGTTGATTAAGCATAACAGGCGTGGTATGATTGTTTGTTTTGATTGAAATTGGCTAGACAATCCAAAAGACGAAAACAGGGCAGCTCGTGCATGAGAGAAATATTTCACGAGATTGCATGAGTTTTGGAGAGATTTTCTCGTGATTTTCTGCAGCAGATTGATTGGAATGAGATATAGTGCCTTAACAGGGATGGTAAGTCTCCCAGAATCGTAAAAAAAGGGATTATTCATCGAGCTAGGAAAAACAGCGCTTCACGTACGGGAAAGATACTCTGGATTTTGTGGTTATATTTTGGAAAGTTTGTGTGTTTCTACGGTGTGTTTTTGCGTGTACCAGCATGTTTAGAGCGTGCTGAAGCGATTTTATGTCCAACATACGCGTGAAAATGCAAGAAAGGAAAGAAATTTTTTGGGAGAATAATTCCGTTTAGTTATGGGAGATATTTTGGAGTTATGAGGGGTAATCCTTGGTCCTATCGAGTATATATAATGGGAAATATTTTGGAGTTATGAGGGGTAATCCTTGGTCCCGTCGGGTATATATAAGGTTCTGGGGAAGTCTAGAGCCGGGGAAATTAGTTGCGAAGAGTTTGAGATAGTTTAGAGCATCAACAAAGCGTAAAATCAAGTTGCAGGAAAATTATTTTCTGCTAGTGCAGTAAAGAATACAAAGAACATTAAATGGCAGAAAACAGTCGCAGAGCTACAGTGACACATTTTTTTATCGTTTCCTGTAACAGTTAGTTTGTAACAAATACAACTGTTACAAACCCAGTTTTAATCATTTTTCATCCGTTTTCATTATTTGTGAACACCTTTTGAGAAATGAAATCATAATTTGAGTGTCTTTTCATGATGAAGAGCTAAACTCAATCCCTGGGGCGATGGAGAAAGCCATTTGTTTCGGTAAAAGTGATATATTTTTATTTTAAATTAATTATAGCAATTTTATTATGATTTTTGCATTGAACTAAAAATGAGTTATATGATTTTGATTAGTTAGTTGTATTTTCTCTTGATAGAGCATGCTTGCTTTAAGGTTTTGATGTTCTATGCTTGCAATTAACAATTATTTTTTTGAAAATCAACATGTTTAGGCAATACTATTATAATCAAATTGAATGTTCAATTCCACAGTTATTGTTTTACTAAATCACTAATATCGGCCAATGGTGGAATCCTGAGCCGCGGTCTCTCTAATTCAATCTTCATATCAACGTTTACTTGCTTTATTTTCTTTACTCTTAAAAATTTAAATCTAAAATCACAAGTTTTGAAACAAACCATTATTTACCACTGTACAAAATCTTATCAAGAAGGTGCCTAGTACACCACCATTTTTTATAGGAGAATGAATCTACCAAATAATGCTCCAAGAAGCCACATGTTATATTAGAATATCACTAAATAACTCTCCTCTTTTTTGTCAAAAAATTAGCAAAGATGAAAGAAAACGGATCTTAATGAACTACACAAAAGAGCTATCAATACTAAAGATAACATACCAACTTTTTAAGACGATCCCATTAAGTGTTGCAACTCAGCATCTTCATTATGTAGAGACAAAGGTATAGTCATCCCCTATAATTCCACAACCACACTCCCCACAAAAATATAATAACTGATCACAGATATGAAAAATCGAACTCTCCCCGTTTGATGTCATTGTCAAGAGAACAACATGAACGACCTTTCTCTGACAACAATATCAGAGAAGTGACTACA
Source organism: Papaver somniferum (assembly GCF_003573695.1). Taxonomy (NCBI): domain Eukaryota; kingdom Viridiplantae; phylum Streptophyta; class Magnoliopsida; order Ranunculales; family Papaveraceae; genus Papaver; species Papaver somniferum. The sequence goes on along the minus strand of NC_039358.1, from coordinate 165,030,947 downwards.
CAAAAGAGCTATCTCTTGTGGATACAAAGATAGCCACAAAAGGACTAGATTACAATAATCTGTGATTATTTACAAGTAATAACAAATAATTTACAAGTAAATTTGTATCCCAAAATATTTTTCTCTCTTCTCGATGGTTACGAACAAACAAGTTAAAAATAGTGATCTTAATGTTAGAGGTACAACATACATCACTTTCTTGAGAAAAATAACATCGACAAAAAAATATTCTCTAGGCCGTTTACGAACAAAGAACATAGTTTGAGCGACATGACTCACTAAGACTTATATCTTCCCTATCCATGTACATATGTAAAGATGAAGATTCTCGGACTTGTTCCCTACCATTTACAGACTCAGAGAGGTAAGGCGGGAACTAAGGCCATCTTATGGAATCCTCTACAATATATTCACAAAATGTAATCGTGAGAAGATCAATATTGCAATTCTCAAAATTGTTTACTCCTTCTTTAGCCAGTTACGAGTAAAAAGAATTGAGAGCTTAACATACGGAATATTCGTTCTAACTACCAGAAAAATGATAACAAAGAATAAATAACACAAAATAAGCAATATACAAAATTATCGATAACAATCATCATTAAAGTAAAATTTAACTTCAATAGTTGATAGATAATAATGTTTGAAGTAATGCAGAACACATATTTGCTGTAAACATTGGGAGGAATCCCAAAATGACAATTTTCGCCATTCTCAAAATTTCACCATCTATATTAAGTCCACTTCTCATAGTAAAACCTTGGTTGTCCTATGATGAGTATATAAATGATGCAGCTCTATTTTATAGTGTACTTGTTCCCTTATCTCTGAAATTCTCTGGATGTGTTCTCAAAATTAGGGTTTTAACTGAACTTCACTTAGCTAATTTTAGTAGGCTGCATCTTCTGAGGACATGGTCACACACATATTTTTTATGAAGTTAACGACTCCAATGAAGAACTATATTAGGTGTGAAGTTTGAAACCATTTTTGATTTATGACTATATATAGTCTTCAACCGTGAGAATTAATATTTAGTCTTTGCTCTCTAACTCTGGACTCTTGTGAGTGTTTGTACTGGGAACCGTCTTAACTGCAATGTCGAAGTCTTGTCAGGGAAAACTTCTTTTCTTAGACGTGTGAAGTTGTGAATTAGGGTTCATATGATCAAAACCCTAGTTTTCCTCTTTTAAGATTGAACTTCGGATTTGCATAGGTGTGCATGAGGAGGAGTAATACATGGGCGACTCATTGGTTCGATGCAAGGTTGGTGAGACGTGAGGAGAAGAGTTGGGGCCCATTCCTTCTGGTTGCAGAGTCATTGTCCTAGAGAAAATTTTAATTTAGGCTTGCTCTTTGCCCAAACCTAATTATCTTTCTTGTTTTTGTCAGACTTTATGGGGAGGCTTTGTAGGCATGTCCCTAACTTGTAAAGTTGACATCTTGTGTAATGACTAATGAGATCCGGTTCAATTTCTTGTATTTATTGAACATCTATTTTCTAAAAAAAATACTCAAATTCTGAACTAAGGGTATTTTGGCTAAAAACCCTTGTGAACAAATTTTTTTCATGAGATGAGGCGCGAGCTTCTCTAGAATGGTCATAATGTTTGAGTAGAATTTTGACGTGTCTTAGCCTTGTTTTACAGAATTGATAAATTGAGTTTATTTATTTTAATCAAATTCCATTTTTTGCTCAAATTTCATGCTTTAGAAAACTAAAAAGATATGAGAGCCATATGGGTGGGGTTGATGTCGTGAGTGTATGAATACTAGATCATCCTTTTTGATATGAAAACCCTTCTCTTTTAAAAATATCTAAAACTTTGAACGAAGGGTATTTTCGTCAATACCTAATGAGCTCGCTCTTGAGAAGAATGAGAAGAATCGGGCGTCATCTAAAGATGGTCACCCATGAAGGGAGAGCCTTATAGGTCAACCTGGATTGAATACCTTGAGTTTTATTGTTTGGGTCAGATTCCTCTTTTTATTTGAAGTAAAATTCATATTGCAGGACCACGTTTACTATGTTTCTGTTGGTGGAGACTTACAAACACGAGTCTCTATGCGCAATACGAAAACTACACAAACAATGAAACACAAATGCGGAAAATACACAACTACGCCGATATAGAAAACAATCACACAACATTAAGGATTACGTGGAAAAACCCCTCCAATATGAAGGGTAAAAAACCACGGGCAAATCTTCCACTACGAACAATACTGGGTTGCACGCAATTCTCCCAATTTGGGGATAACAACAAATTCAAGGTGCATATAACACCTGGATAACAAATTTTCCTAATTACACTCACCATTAGGGTAGATCAACAATTCATCACCTAAATAAGTAAGATTCACTATCAATTGACAATGGCAAGAGTAAAAGATACTTACTACTAAGGTTAGAACAAATCCTAGATTTTCCCTCTTTTGAAAAGATGTGGAAATTGATCAATCAATCTTCACCACACTAACCAATAGATCCTTAATTAGCTAAGAACCCTTTCTTTTTCTTCAAAGATAACAACTTAAATCTTACCAAAAAACCAACTCTAATGGTGGCTTCATCTCTGTTTCTCACTCACTCACTCTCTAACTCTTTTTTATTTTCTTCACGGCTTGTGAAGGAGATGAACTCCTAGATGTTTCGAATGAAATATATACCTAGCTAGGACACTGCTAGTTAGATCCCCCCATTTGATAAGAGGATACTGACTGTTGGGTCAAGTCCATAAGGAGCAAACGCCCAAGAATCTCCCCCTTACGACTTATGGCGAGGTACCCGTCACCACCAAGCCTGCCCTGCTGCAGAAATAAACATGCTTCTACTTTGGTAGCGACTTTGTCATCATATCAGAACCATTATCATTTGTATGAATCTTCTCGATCGGCAAGACATTCTCATCGAGAACTTCTTGTATCCACTGTTATTTGATATTAATGTGCTTGGACCTCGAGTAAAAACTCGATTCTTGTTGAGATGAATGGCACTTTGGTTATCACATTAAACGATAAACCTTTTCTTGCTTCATACTGAGTTCTCTAACAAACATCTTCATGCATATCATCTCCTTGCAACTCCATGTAGTTGCAATATACTCTGGCTCAGTAGTAGATAATGCCACACATCTTTGTAACTTGGATTGCCAAGACACAACTCCCACTGCATAGGTAAATAAGTAACCCGATGTCGACTTAAAAGTGTCTTGAGCACCTGCCGAATCTGAATCGTGTAACCCACTAACTCTGTCTTATCACCATCATAGCAAAAACACATATTAGAAGTACCCCTTAGATATTGTAGTATCCTTTTCACTACTTCTCAATGCTCCATACCAGGATTGGCTAAAAATATGCTTACCACGCCAACTGCATAAGCTATATCCGCTCTTGTACTCACCATTGCATACATCAAACTACCAACTGCGGATGCATAAGGAATTTCTCCATCTTCCGTTTCTCAACATCATTCACAGGACATTGATCATGAGTTAACTTGAAATGGTTTGGAAGTGGACAACTTACTGGCTCAGCCTTGTCCATGTTGAATCTTTTCAACACCTTCTCAAGCTTTCTTGTGATAGACACAACTTCATTGCTTTCCTATCATGAGAGATTTGCATGCCAAGAATACGCTTTGATGCACCCAAGTATTTCATTGCAAAATACTTGCTCAAATCTGACTTCAACCTGTCAATCTTTTTCTTATCTTTGCCAACAATTAGCAGGTCATCAACATATAACAAAAGAATAAGAAAATCACCATCAACAAATTTTTTGATGAATACACATAAAGATTTGAAGTTGTTCTCTTGTAACCATGTTCTTTCATGAACGATTCAAACTTCTTGTACCATCTTTTAGGAGCTTGCTTCAAACCATATAGACTCTTCTTTAGCTTGCACACCATATGTTATTGGCCTTTGACTTTAAAACCCTCGGGTTGTGTCATATACACATCTTCCTCCAACTAACCGTGAAGAAATGTTTTTTTGGCATCTAGTTGTTCTATATCAAGATCCAAACTAGCTACTAATGCCAAGACAACCCGAATAGAAGGAATCTCGTCAAAGCAACACATTTTATATGCTCATAACTCTTCATAACTAAGCGTGCTTTATACCTTGGTTGTGAGTTACCATCTTCAATCTTGATTTACACCCACTTGTTCTTCATAATTTTTTAGTTCTCAGACTTATCAACCAAATCAAAAGTGTCATTCTCATTCAAAGAGCTCACCCCTTCTTTCATGGATTTTAACCACTTATGACTTTCAGGAACACTAAGAGCTTTTTCATAAGACTCCGGTTCACCTGTAACTGTGAGCATCACATACTCATATGATGTATACTTTTTTGAAGGAAATCTAGGCTTGTTAGATCTTCTCAACTAAGCTTCTGGTTGTTGTTGTTGCACTTCTTGGTCAATATCACCCACTAGAATATCTTCATGAGCTTCATCTTCATGATTGTATTCTTGTTCTTCATTACCATTACCATTGACATCATCATCATCATCTTCATCATGTTGTTCAAGAGAAGGAACAACTGGATTAGGATCCAAGATCATGCCTTCTTGAAGCTTTGGTGTTAGAGCATAGCTCGGTTGAACTCACCAAGCGCTGGCATGTCAAGTTGGGTTGTCATATTTTAGTGCGTCAAAACTCATCTAAAGTCGCTTGATTATGTACTAAAGTCAACTTTGTTTAGGTTAGACTAGAAAGTCTAGGAATGTTGAGACATACAAGTATCACTCCGAAGACCTGAAGAATGTGAAGAAGTAACAAACTACAACGACGACATCATCCTTCCATTTGAGGTTAGTAATATTAACTTGAACTGTTACATTCCTAACGTATATTTCAAGTCGTGCTATATTGAAAACATAACTGCGAAGATGTATATACTGTACATTTTGGATAATACTCTAGTGATATGACATGGTCATATTTGTATGATCATAGTATTAGGGAACTAGACTACGCGGTATAACACTTATCTTTTAAACTTCGTAGATATGACATCGACATTGTATATACTGTTATGATTATGTGAATGGGTTATGGTGAAGATTTCATCTTAGGAAACAATGTTTTACATTTTTTTAAAGGAAGTATATTCATGAACTTGTTTTATGAATCGAAAGGGAAATCATTAAGCTTATTGGTACGGCTATTCATTGCAAATCTTTGGATCACCAATATGTGTGAGATGGTGGAACCGATCGTAACTTTGTTATGTATCTTGGTATAACTAATCACAATGCCTGACTTATGATTTGGTATGACTAGTTTATATTAATTGGTGTAACCGATCCTAAGTAATCACCATGAGATGGTATGATCGATATTTGTAATTGGTGTGACCGACCTAGTGATCGGTGTGACCGATCACTGAGTATTATCTAATCAATCCTTATAATTGGTAATCGGTCCTGGTAATTGGTGTAACCGATCACAAGAAATACCATGGGAATATGGTAGCCGGTCCTAGTAACTTGTGTGACCGATCACAAGTATTTCCATATTGAGGTACAATCGATCCTAGTGATTGGTAGGACCGATTGAACCCATATATGTGATTTGATATTTGATCAATCACATAGTTATCTTGGAATATAGGTCAACCAATTCTAAACTTGTTTGGAAGTGTGGTATAATCGATACCAAGAATGTAAATCCATGTAAATATGAATAATGATTTATAGTGAAGAGATGTCAACATACTTTGAATACGTATAGTAACTCTTATCATTTATTGTTCAAAGATATTCCTTAGTACTCAAGGAGATCCCGTGCCGAAATAAATTGAGAATCTTTTAATTAAGGTTTTTGGTTTTATATGCTTTAATTACCAGCAATTAAATGAATATTCTAGAGAATAAAAATTAGTAATGTGCATTTACTAATTGGAGATTTTTTGTTGAGAGATTTCAGAAATTTTTGACAAGCATTTATTGGAATGAGGAAAATCGAATTTTTCTATTCATTGCATATGTTGAGAATATTTTCGGTTTTGGAAATTCCTTGGTTTCCAAACATCCTTGGTCTATGAATACCTAAGTTTGCATTTCTAACAAACTGTCCTAAGATCCAGGCAAACTTCATTTCTTGTTGTTTCTAGTGGAGTTGTCTATTCGGAAACGAAAGTATCCTAATTAGGTGAAATCTCTTACGACCGCTCGTTTAAAGAATTTTGTGGGATCAAGAAGCTCTACGAGTACCGTTGGTGGGAAACTAGATAATTGCAGTGTTATTAGTTTTCGATTAATTTGATTGACTAACGGTTGTTGAAACTTTGATTACACCTAGTTTGTTTATTCTTGAGAATCTTCTCTTCTGATATAAGATTCACTCAAACTAGATCGAAGTATCGACGGGATCTTTAACTGTTTGCAGATCTAAAGACATCTTGTGATAATCCATTGTTAACAGACTCTATTTTGTGTGTGATTGATCACAAGAGATTCAAGTGGTGTTGTGCAGGTTCTTATTAGAGATTAAAGAATATTTGAAGACCAAGAAGATTTCTTATTAGTTCTCATATCTTTGTGTGTGCAAAACCTTGATCGGATGAGATCCAACTAGAATCATATTTATTCGATTGATTAGATGCTTGAGATCGACATCACTTTATAGCTTCTTGATGAGATCTATATTGATTGATTGCGAATCTAAACTTAAATGCTTTGGTATTTACGAGATAGATTGATCTAACCAAGCAACGGAGTTTATTAGATTAAACGGAATAGCCTTTGAGTATGACTTGAGATATCTTTATCTTGAAATAATCAAAAGAGTTGTTACCAAACAGATTTGTTTCCTTTACTGTTTGGAATACGATCCAAAGGAATTGTACTAGTGCATGCACTCATCGAAGTTAGAAGCGCAGTGATACCGAGGAAACTAAGTGAACTAGGGGTAGTTTCTTGGTCTCAACTATACGAAGTTCGTGTATATTTTGTATAACGGTTTAATTATGAGAGTATTCAATTATGAACTAGGTCCCAGGGTTTTTCCGCACTTGCAGTTTTCCTCGTTAACAAAATCTTGTTGTGTGATTTACTTTTCCGCAATTATATTTGTTTATATAATTTAAAGTAAATTACACAAATGTTAACTCCGCATTACTTGATAGTGATCCTATAAATTTTGGCTAAGTACGAACCTATTATCAAGTAACATACTTCGTTGTCGTATTGTATCGATCTTGTATCCATAGTCAATCACACAAGTTATCTTGTTGTTGTATTGTCTCGATTTCGTATCCATAGACAATCACACGATGTTTGAACCGATTAGTTGTATTGTTTCGACTTTGTCCATAAACGATCACTTTTGGTAGAGGACTTATAGGTTAAAACAAAAAGATTGTGGTGTATTTGGGTACCCTCGTCTTTTCATTTTGCATTTCAATCTTTTCAAAGTCTTCAATAGTTTGTTCTTCAAAGAATATTGCATTCCTACTTCTGATAACCTTCTTATCAACTGGATCCCAAAATATGTAACCAAACTTCTATGTTCCGTAGCCTAGGAACACACACTGCTTCGCTTTGTCATCAATCTTTGATCTCCGATCCTTTGGGATATGAACAAATTCCCTGCAACCAAACACTATCAAATGATCATTAGTAGGATCTTTGTCTCTCCAAACCTTTTTTGCTACTTCTCCATTTAACAGTCTTGAAGGAGATCGGTTGATCAAGCACACAACAATATTCATTGCTTCACCTCAAAAATGCTTCTGCAACTTGGAATGAGATAACATGTATCTAATTCTCTCATGAATAGTGCGGTTCAGCCTCTCTGCAACACCATTATGTTGTGGAGTCTTCGGGTACTGAATGTTCATGATGTATACTCATGCCCTTGCAATACTCTTCAAGTGACACAATGTACTCTCCCCCGTTGTCAAAACGAAGACACTTTAAGGTTCTACCTGTTTCTCTTTCCACCATGCTATGAAACATCTTGAACACATGAACAACATCATCTTTGGTTTTGATTGTATATGAATAAACCTTCCTTGAAGCATCATCTATGGAAGTAACAAAATAAAAGGCACCACCAAGTGTTCTGACCCTTAAAGGTCCACATACGTCAGAATGAACAAGATCAATAATACTAGAATTGCACTTGGGTAAAGCTTTATGAAAATAAACTCTAGTTTGTTTTATAACTAAACAATGAGTGCATTTACCCAATTGCATACCTTTGGCCTTTGGAAATACTTGTGTTTTGGTGAGGATTTGAATTCCCTTCTCACTAAGATGACCAAGTCTTCTATGCCACAACTTGGAGGTTGAATTTTTGTCAACATCATTCAACTCACCTTTCAACACCTTCACTTGTGTTTTATACAATGTGCCACATTTCTTGCCTCTTGCATTAACCATGGAGCCCTAGGTTAGATTTTATTTTCCATCACCTAAGTGATAGTTGCAACCTCATCATCTAACACTCCCGGTGACATTAGATTCAGATGAAGATCTGGTACATGTCGCATATTTCTGAGAACCAATGTGCAGTCAATACTAGTCTCAACCTTCACATCACCTATTCCTACAATCTTCGAAGCATAACTGTTTCCCATTCTGACTGAACCAAAATCACCAGTCTTGTAGGAGGTAAACACATCTTCTCGAGGAGTAGCATGATAGGATGCACCTGAATCTACTATCCACTCTGAATCGGAAACTGCATAACTCACATATACATCATTACAATCAGAGAATGAAGTATTATCACTACTTGTTACCACAACTGTAACATCATGGACTTGTCTGTCATTTACATTCCCTTTATTTTGTTCTTGATTCCTGTATTCATTTGAATAATGACCATTCTTACAACAATCCACGTCTTCTCTATACTTTAACTGACCTCTTGACTTGTCACGGTCAAAAGTTGTGCCACAAGCAGATTTCTGATCACATAACTCCTCTAACTTTGTCCACAAAGAATATGCTAGTATTTCACTAGACACATGATGAATAATATAATCATCAGCTCATTGTAGAATGAAACTAACAACTTTATGATTAGCAACACTCCACACTTCATCTTATATCCTCTTAATCTTTACTCCCTTTCTCTCTATTGGACCATACATGTCTTCACAATATAACCAATTTTCCATTTTCGCCTTCCATACCACATAGTTTTCACCGGTCAAAATAAACATTACTAGTGCTAGCTTCCGTCATTACACATGATTCACTCAACCTAAAAGTTCAGATACTACTTGTTGGGGGAGACTTACAAATCCGAGCTGCTACACGCAATGCGAAAACTACACAAGCAATGAAACACAAATGCGAAAATTATACAACTACGATGATATATAAAACAATCACACAACACCAAGGATTACGTGGAAAACCCCCTCCAAGGTGAAGGGTAAAAAACCACGGGCAAACCTTCCACTACGAACAATAATGGGTTACACACAATTCTCCCAATTTGGGGATAACAACAACTTCAAGGTGTATATAAAACTTGGATAACAAATTTTCCTAATTACACTCACCATTAGGGTGGATCATAAATTCATTCACCTAAATAGGTAAGACTCACTATCAATTGACAATAGCAAGAGTAAGAGATGCTTACAACTAAGGTTTGAACAAATCCTAGATTTTTCCCCTTTTGAAGAAATGCGAAAATTGACCAATCAATCTTCACCACACTAACCAATAGATCCTTAGCTAAGAACCCTTTCTTTTTCTTCAAAGATAACAACTTAAATCTCACAACAAAAAAATCAACTCTAATGGTGGCTTCAACTCTCTTTCTCACTCACTCTCTACCTCTCTTTTCTTTTCTTCACGACTTGTGAAGCAGATGATCTCCTATATGTTTCAAATGAAACATATACCTAACTAGGCCACTACTAGTTAGCTCCCCCCATTTGATAAGGGGCGACTTACTATTGGGTTAGGTTTATAAGGAGTAAAATCCCAACATCTTTAATGCTTGAATTCAATTCTTGATACCCAGATTTTAATCGTGGCAAAAACTTATTGAGTGATAATATTTTTTCGTAAACTGATGATAGATTTGCTTAGGTGATAGCTTTGTTTGTAAAACGATAATAATCTTCAAATCGATGATATGAAAGTTAGTCATGGTCTTGAACTTGTTGTTGTGGAGAGTTATCTTCCGCTGGTCATTGAGGCATCATTGATAAGCGTTACTCTTCATTCTTCCTCGATCTACGATGTGTTATAACCAATAGTGGTGGAGATATTCAACTCAAGATAATATTCTTTAGAAAGCTATTATCAAAGATGAATACAATAATGATACTTTTTCTTGGTTTTATAAAATTCCCTCCAATCTGTATGGGGAATCAGTTCGAAAGAGAATTATGCAGAAAAAATCACTTCTCGTACAACATTCTAAATTCAAAATTAACAACGGTTTACCAGTACGCTTTTGGGAGGATAGTTGGGCATTTAATGATCATTTGCCATTGTTTTATGTATTTTACTCTGCAATCATATTTATTTATATACACTCAGGTACAGTTGCAGGTTCAGAACTGGGATCCTCGAGATATGAACTATATTAAAATAAACATTGTTGCATCTTTTGTTAAAGTAACTTTAACAGGAGGAACTAGACTGATTGTGATTTTTTTTTGCAGAATATGAAGTTAAAGGAAGTATTCCAATGGAGGAATGATCCAGGATCGGGAAGTGGAGCAGCTGGCGCGTCTTTCCATGAAGGATGCAGTTGAATGGGCAATTTTAAGGGGCTTTATTGAAGTTACCTTTGAGTTAGAGAGTAAAGTCCTAGTGAAGTCAATAAATGAACAAACTCCTTATGCTCATTGGATGAATCAAGAAATTATCCTTGATATCAAGTTCTTATTGCAGAGTCATGAATTTTTTATTTGTAAGTCGGTTAATGAACTTATCCTTGATATCAAGGTTTTATTGGAGAGCCATGAATTTTTTATCTGTAAGTCAATTAGTAAACTTAAAAATGAAATAGTTGATTTTATAGCTAAGAAAACTAGAAGCAGTTGTACGAACTTTGGGTACATTGAAAAAATTTCGTCAACACATCTCCGAATGGATAAGAAAAAATATTATTACAATCTTTTGGCCTAGCCAATAAAATTTGTTTTTGGGGGGATTTTGCGTTTCCCCCTCGAAAAAGATAGCTAATTTGCAATACCCCCTAGAGATTGATAATAGGAAAAACCCCCTTTAACTTGCATGTGTCGTAACTGAACAGTTTAGTACATCACGTGCAGTTCACATGCGTGTCAGAAAAATATCTGAAATTATCAAAAGACATACTTACCCCTGGACACGTGGTGCATTCTTAGCCCCAAATTTTTTTTGACCGTTCAACGGACATCTCACTCCCTGTATCTGCACCATTAAAGGGGGTAATGCAAATTACAGTATTTACATTGAGGGCGTATTACAAATTTAAACCGTGATTTTTCAAGTAAGCACTAGACAGAAGAAAAGAAATTATATGTAACAAGTAAAACTAAAATGTAATAAACTGATTTTTGGAACTAAAGTAGCATCATGTCCAAACAAGAAAGTAAAGTGGCTAACTGAGCCTAACAAATACCATATATGGCCATAACACATAACAAAGTATTAAAATAGTTCCATACACATAGCCTTCACAGAGTAGCATCTCTGTACAAAAAATGGCAACTGACCTGCACAATGCTAAGCTAGATCAGAGTATAATCTCTGTACAAAATGTTGCATGAATGCACATAAAAAAAGAGCACACACACAAACATGTATATGCACTTAACGCCTCCAAGCTGGTTTGAAGGTCTGCGATGGGGGGTCTAAAAGCTGGCCTCATTCCATCTGCTATAAATCCATTATGGTTGTGGAAATTTGTTATTGTTGCTGCTCTTCCAGCTCCACCAATACATGTATAAGGAGGAGGGACAGGTTTTGCTGCAGCTGCACCTCTTCCTCTAGCTGCACCTCTTACATTTTGTTGAGCAGGTGGCATGCCTCTTCCCATTCCTTGTGAAGATCCTGCTCCACTGCCCCTAAAGATCCCACAACAACATCAATAATCTAACAAGAAGTGTTTAAGAATGCAAGTATAAATAGAGAAGCAAAATACACCTGCCGGCAGGTTCAGTATCGCCTCTGCCTATTCCTTGGCCCCTACCTCTGCCTCTTCCCCTTCTTCTAGCACTTGTAGATGGTACATTCTTTGTAGGGTATCTTCTGACATTGTGGTCACTTGAACCACAACCACTATAGCTTCTCTTGCCTTTTTCGGGGTTTGGTCTTCCTTCAACGTCAGACCTAATCCTATTCAGTTGTGGTCTACCAACTTTTCTCTTGTATTTAGGTTTGTTGGGCCTCGTTTCATGCTGCCTAGAAAGATATATTAGAACACAAACATTTGCCACATACTGAAAATAGTAAAGAGATGGTAGAATATTACCTTAAGCCAATTCTCTTCACTTGCACATGTCTTAACCTTACCAGCATAAGCTTTTTTATAACCGGAAACTTTGTGCAAGTCATCAACCATAATGCAAAAATGAAATGTATGTCATAAGGTTACTTTTGACAAATGAAACAAATGAAAGAGACAAAGGAAATCATAATGGTAGAATATTACCTATTCAGATCAGCCTTCAAATGTATTCCTACTGCAACTGCATGGACACATGGAATGTCAGTGATGTCCCCAAACACAACAATTGAATGATTTTTCAGTTAAACTAACATCCCACCTACTTCCACTCATGCGGCTTTGGACACACCATTCAAACTCACTTTTTCCAAACAATTTGTATCTATTCTTCTTGGAAATTCTATTATTCATAATTCTCTCTGCCCTTGGCACCAATATCTTTCCCTCTCTCTCCCAATGCAAACATTTCATCTCCCTCTCAAACATCAATCCCATGACCTTTAAATTGAAGATTTTCAACAATTTGTGCAAAGACTGACACCTAACATCTAGCATCCAACTGTTAAATGCTTCAGTGAAGTTATTTGTTACATGCTCACATTTGGAAGTCAAATCAAATGTTAACCTAGCCCAAGTATGTGTCGGAATATCGTTAAACCAGTGCTCTCTTGTTATCCTTTTCCATTTGATCCATTGCTTTCTTGTGGTCACCAGCTTTGTAAGAGTTTGATGGTCCCCAAGCTAGTCTTTTCGTGTGTTTGCCTTTGTGTGTCATCTTAAAGTTATCAAAGATGTGTCTAAAGCAAACCTATGTCTAACTGTGGGAAAAACTTATTGTATTGCTGGTATAAGACCTTTTTGTCTGTCTGAAATGAAAGTCAATTGCATAAGATGTGCATTCAATCTTGCTGCAATGATTTCCAGAAATGCAATCCAACTGACCTTATTCTCTATATCACAAATGTAAATAGCTAAGGGGTACATATCATTATTACCATCAAGTGCAATTGCTGAGAGCATGACACCACCACACTTTCCTCTAAGATGGGACCCATCAAAACCAGCAAAAGGTCTGCATCCATCTTTGAAGCCTGTCAGGTATGAATCAAATGCAAGGCAACATGATTTAAAGTCATTATCAACATCAACAATAACCTCTCCAATACTGTTTGGATTCTTGGACACAATCTGCCTGCACACTTCAGGTGAGAACTTATAACCATCTTCAATGAACCATACACATTGCTTAGTGCCTTGTCAAGAGCCTTCCAACACACCCAATACTTCACAGGCACTCCACGCAAGTCCGTAATCTTTTCCTTTATCTTCCTTGGATTCAAATTATAACCATCATTTCTTACATCTTGTTCTATTACTGAAGCAATCCAAGTTGAATTGGCCAATTTGTTCTTCTTAGACATATCCCTATTTACACAAGTGTGTGTATGCACATACTTAGTGACCTTGATTGTTCTTCCATCTTTTGGGCTGCACACATTAACAACATATATTATAAACACAAATACTATGCATGTTTGAAATAAGACAATAACATATGTATAAGTTCACTTACAGATTCCCATTAAGTCTGAATGAACATTTGGGGTCTTTGCACCTGCACCTTAATTTGTCCTTGTCATCCTTTGTCTTTGTAATTTCCATGGTATTGGCTATACAAAACCTTGTCACAAATGCCTTGTACTCTTTCATAGTTGGCCAAGTCATACCAATTGCAAGTTCATCTGTCTCAGTGTCCATGGCATATGTTCTCCACTTTATTTATCTGCATACATATCATCATACTTGTCTGCAACCTTCCTATATTCTCCGTATCTATATGGCTCAGTCGTCTCTTCTTCTTCATCTAAGTCAGTCTCACAGTCAGATTCTTCATCTGGTTCACTGTCTGAACTAAGTGACTGACTACTGTGGTAATCATCTTCAACTGGCAAATCATGAATATTATGATAATCCAGATTAGTGCACTCAAGAAGTATATCTAACTCTTCTCCATCAAACCTTTATCATTTAATTCATCCAACTCATCACCATTTGATGTATTCTTCTTACTTGCAGGTTCAGTTGTACTGTTATCATCCATAGTAGCTTTTTTCTGTGGTGTAAGTTTCTTAGAAGCCACTTTCTTTGAACCAAAGAAGTTCCTTCTAGGTGTATCTGGTGGCTGCCGACCCATCTGCTCATGTGGCTGCTGACTTGTCTGCTCATGTGGATGCCGACTCATCTGCTCATGTGAATGCTCAGGGATTACCACATCATCATAATCATCAATATCAACAATTACTGGTCCTTCCCTCTGAGACCGTGTTGAGGGACCAGCAACATCAACTTCAGACACCACTCGCGGAACATACGGCTGAACACCTACCCCCACATCTTGACTTATAGGATCAACATGAATCATAAACAAATGTACTTCATGAATGCCTTCTTCTTGATCTGAATCAGTCCAAAACCTCAGCAAGTCTGGTTCATCATCTATGTCCCACCATCCAAATATTGAAAAGTAATCACCCCTCCCAGACCATTCAACCCGTCTCCCATACCAGCAATAAGATCTATCATACTTAAACAGTCACCATCAAAATTCTTATAACGAAATTCACGACCATTCATATAGTCGAAGAAGTGCAAACCCCCAATTGGTTGGTCAGGTGGCCAACGTCCACCATAATGAATCACCGGATCTTTCAAACCATAATCTTTACTATCACTACAAACATACACAGACACAAAATGAAAATTTTTAGTTTCATTATCAAAACAATAACATCAAAAAGAATGACTTTATATTTCCAATAACTAACTAAACATCAATCGGAAGTATACTAATCATAATAGAAGCACAAAATCAACAGTAAAAAAAAAATGAAACCCTAATTTTTTAGAAAACAGAGTAACAACAAAAGT
The DNA here is from genome assembly GCF_003573695.1 of Papaver somniferum. NCBI lineage: Eukaryota > Viridiplantae > Streptophyta > Magnoliopsida > Ranunculales > Papaveraceae > Papaver > Papaver somniferum. The sequence goes on along the minus strand of NC_039358.1, from coordinate 165,015,592 downwards.
TGAAAATAACTTTGAATATATCATGATCATAACCATTATTAACTACCCACGTAACAAAAAACCCAAAGTCAAACAAACCCTAACCAAAATCGATAAAACCCTAAAATATAATCGGAAGAAAAAAACTTACATTTTTTTATAATCAAAGTGAGATATATCATAATCATAACCATTATTAACAACCCAAAAAACAAAAACCCAGAATCCACTAAACCCTAACACAGAATCCAAAGAAAAAACTTACAACTTTTTAGGAAATTGCATGTCGAAATCCTTCTTCAAAACCCACTGTTCTTTCCTTGATCTTCTTCTCTATCTCTTTCTCTGATTAAGAATTGCGAAAAGTAGGGTGGAATCGAAGAGAAAAGGGTTTCTCTCTCTGTCTCTCGAAACGTCTGTGAAATGGAAGAGAATGGAATGGTTTCTCTCCCGCCTCTTATCTAACTAGTTAGGTGAGATTAGGATACGTGTAACAAATCTAAGCCCAAATCTAGTATAAATCGTTGATTTTCTAAAGGGTAATTTTGAGTTTTAATTCTCAGATGTTTTTTTCTGACATGTATGTGAACCGCACATGCTGTACTAAACTGCTCGGTTACGACACATCCAAATTAAAGGGGATTTTGCCTATTATCAATCTCTAGGGGATATTATATTTTCAATTTTTTTTTTTTTGACTCAAATCCCAACCGAGTCAGTGCAAATCAGATTTGAGCCACGAGCCACTTCTCCGCGACAACGGAATGCCCGCAGCTGCGCAGCAGTGCATTTTATCACTAATTCACGTGAAGGACGTCTGTCCATAGTTCCATCCGTACACTATTGTTATATGTCCTCATCCTATCCCTTATCCTGTGGGAGATAGAAAAACAAACTAACAAATACTCTTCTTTATCTGGTTTCAAGTTATTTTACGAGTCCAATTTTCTAGGTTTTTTTTTTGTTATAACTCTATTCTCAGATCTCACTCTTTACAGTTGGATTCCCTCTGGTTTTACCTTTGTATATCTACTCTAATGGCTACTCTACTGGAATCAATCTCAATTCCTAGATCTTTTGGATTTTCAACAACTGGGTCTGGTCCAACTATGGCGTCATCGGTTCGTGCTCTTTCAGGAAGCAGAAATGTCAGTTCTTTTGCGGGATTTAATGGGTTGAAGATCCAACCTTCTAAGCATACTTTAGCATCGGTTGGATTGAAAAATGCTACTGTTATTCGTCGAAAAGGAATTGTTTGTGAAGCTCAAGATACTCTTGAAGGTTAGGGTTTTGACTCTCAGTGTTTTTATCTTTCTTTTTTATTTTAAATTTTTGGAAATGCGAGTTCTTTAAATTGCTTCATGGTTGTTTTTCATAATGTTGAGACTTCAATATTTCTTATTGTACCAAATATATCATGAAAAGTTGAGCATCTGTGTAGATTTACGAGTTATTGCTGTAGCTGTAGATGAAAATTTCCCTGGATATAATTTAACTTTCGGAAAGGATCTCCTCTGGAATTTTTCTTAGTTCCACATAGGATTAGCTTGTGTATCCCAGATATTTAATTGTGTACTACAGTATGAAAGACGTAAGTTAGCTTCTGTTAATAAAGAGTCTCGACCAGCCGTCATAGGAGGCCCTCATGTGGTGACTAAACGTGATTCCTGTCAGTCAGAAAAGTAGTGCCCCTAAGCAAGAGCAGTAGTTAACTACAATTTCACCCGGAGGGGTTCTGAAAGTTCATGGGAGTAGAGCGGTTCTCATAATTAAGAGAGTAAGAAGTTCGAGTGAAGTGCTATAACTGTTGTTTGATATAGGTCGAACCATAGATAGCTAGACTTTAGATAAGTTGTTGTTCATTCATTCATTCAAGACTTAATGTTTTGTTTAGTAAATTGGTTCGAAAGGCTTTGAATTGAGTTAAAGGAGTAAGTTCAATTCCGTGTATAATATTCACAATTCAGTTCTTCTTGTGGTGGATGGTTGGGCAAAATTTTGATCCTTTAGTAGTGCCGCCTGATTTGACTGAAATAGAAATGTTAACTCTTCAGAGCTGTGATAGCTTTTCACGGTGCTTTCAGATTTTGATATTTCTATATTGAGTTACATTCTGTGATCTAACCAATGACACACCTGTAGTGATAACTATATTATTAACGATTTTGGTTCTGAGGTTTGATATTTTAGGGCTACAACTTATGATTTGCTAAGCCCTTTTTCATAGAATGTATAAGCAATTTCCTTTCCTGAATCGTTGCATTTGCATCCCCGCTTTTTATGCCGAACTAGCTGTGTAATGTCATTACTTCCACCTTGTTACTGTGACCATTGCCCAACCACCACTATCCCTGGACCTCAGACTTTTCTCCAACGTATCTCGTCTGAACTTATCTTGACTAACTGGGAAAGTGTATCTGAGCATTCTCTCGGTCTTATTTAAACATGGCCAACTCTGGTGTGTGTAACTCAACTGTCGATCCCCATTCATTGTCCGTCACATCATAATCCTAGATTTGTCATGTTTTTCTTTCGAGGTCTAATACATATAAGATGTGGTAAGGCATGCTGAATCCAACTCCAAAGATACGGTGCATGTTTAGCATTTTAGACTTGTATATTCAATCATGGATACGGATACATCCGTTGTTTGCTGGACAGCTTAATAAATATTTGAAATTTTATTTTTATTTCAATTTTGCAGTAGCTGCAGTTACTGAAGCAGCATGGCAGTCTCAGGTCCTTGACTGTGATCTCCCTGTATTGGTTGAGTTCTGGGCACCTTGGTGTGGGCCATGCCGAATGATCCACCCTGTAATAAGCGAGCTTTCAAAAGAGTATTCAGGTAAACTTAAATGTTACAAAGTGAACACTGATGAGTGTGCTGCAGTTGCGACCCAATATGGAATTCGAAGCATACCAACTGTCATAATCTTTAAGAATGGAGAGAAGAAAGATACGATTATTGGTGCTGTACCCAAGACTACACTAACAGCCAGCATCCAGAAGTTCTTGTAGGAGCATTATATAGGCATTTGTTATGTTATGGTCCCGCGACATTTGTTAAGTATTTGTTAAGGTTTCTTAGCATCATCAGTAAAGCAGGCCTAATAGATCAGTATGAAGATTGTGTATAGTTAATGAGGTTGTGATTTTTCGATTTCTTTTGTATCAAGGCATCTATGTCCCTTGAATTGATATACATTGAGCATCTCTTATTATAAAGTTAGTGGGACTGTGAAAGAACAATTGCAATTCTAGCAAATAGGGTGTCAATGGAACCATGCTTGATGCTTTTCTCTGCATCTGAAACATTCCATGGAAGTTATGCACCCTCTCCATGTCTATTTTTTTTTCTATTTGGAAATAACTCTCAGTTTTTATCTGTCTTCTCATTACAGTAACTAAATGGTAACAGGGTGCAAGCATTTTAAGTAAATTTCAAAATGCTAGTAGTCATTTGGACAGTGTTGAATCTCATCAAGAACACAAAAACAGACATGTTCATTGCAGTTGATATATGAACGGTGAACCAGCTGAACCTCGCCTTTTAAGCTTCTTTTATTTTCCTTCGCTAAAGAATTTTACTCTCAAATTCACATTCAAAACCTTCTCACAAATTTAAAGGGGAAATTAGGTTAAGGCCCAAAAAAATTATTATTCTTATTGTCAGGCCCAACATATCTTTTAGCTATCTTCACACCCATAATTATTTAAAAATATAAAAAGAGAGTAACAAGACATAGTTACCCTTAATGTTTCCATTAATAAAACAAAGAAATCTCGAATTTTCCATCTTCTCATCAAACTGTTTGCATAACTTGTTATGTGTCGTATTTTTTCAGGGGTATAATTGATTTACAAACTTGAATATAACACATCTAAAAAACCGTGTCTTGGAATTTTACAAATTTTATCTCATTGGAAAGCTTATAAAAAGCTCTACAAAATGAGTACAAACAACAATATCAAATTTGAATTATTTACGAAAAAACGGAGGTGATTATCATTTTAGGGAGAAATTTCGAAAACTGAATACATTGCCATTATGCAGCCACCATAAAGGATGCATAACACATTATGCAGACACCACAAAGAATGCATAACAAATTATGCAACCATATTTTGATTTATGCATCCACTAGTTAGGTTATGCAACCACTAAAACGGTGTATATGGCTACATAAAAAATAACATTCTAACTAAAAAAAAACAAATGATGCATGACACATTATGCAGTCACAACAAAAGAAGCATAACATATTGTGTGATCATATTTTGCTTCATGCATCCACTAATTTGATTATACACCACTAAAAATATGTATAAATCTAAAAATTAACATTCCTACGAAATTAAATGAATAACAACTTATGCATTCATTTTTTTCGGCTGCGTAGTAGGTTATGCATTAATTTTTATAGTTGCATAATAGGTTATGCAACTATTTTTCTTTGTTGATAAGTGTTAACTAGTATAAATGAATATGCAGCCATCTTTTCTGATGCATAATAGATTATGCATCTATTTTCTCGGGTGCATAACAAGTAATGCATTCATTATTATTGCTGCATAGCAGATTATGCAGCCATTTTCCTTATTTCAGCGCTAACAAAAAAGTGGTTGCATAACAACCATTTTCGAATGCATAACTTGTTATGCATGCACTTTCGCAGCTGCATAACAAATTATGCAGTCATTTTTAGGTTGACTTCAGTATTAGCAAAAGAAAAATGGCTGCATAATGGAATATGCAGTCAATTTGTCGACTGCATAACAAGTTATGCATCCATCTTCGCAACTGCATAACAAATTATGCACTCATTTTTTGTAACTGCAAATGCTCATGCTTCCCATCATGAGTGACAAAACCAAACTAAAACAACATATAACCGAACATACTTGTAGACAATTGATCAGAATCTCGCAAATTTTATTTATCCATTAAATAATAGTACAAGGAGTTGCATGATAACAAGTGAAGGAAACAATTAACTGGAAAATTTTGTCTAGAGAGCTGAACACCAAATTGTAATGTCAGACAATTGATGCCGACGCCAACGGTCCCTACACCAGTATTTCAGAAATTTAAGTGTGAAATTAAACTCCACTAGTAAAAGAGAACCACAAGAAAAATGCTAATGCAGTAACCTATGTGCATCTAGGTGCTAAAGAATTAAAAAGAAAATGAAGTAATCTATTTGTCGTTCTTAGGCGTCTTCTTATGACGGCAGCAAAAATGTACGTCTGTGGGATTTAAAATCTGTTCTGCCATTCCTACTTAATTATTTACGCCAAAAAAATGTTTAAGAGAGGAATATACTGAGCAGGGAAACTTAAACTCCCAAGTTCTAGAGAAACTAACTAAGTAATGCAAAATAGAGCTTATCACCAGCATCCCATTAGTGTTTCAGGTGGTACATGAGCTATCTTATTGATAGCAAAAAGATATACATAAGACAAATTTGTAAATGTGGGGTGGGAGTCCTCAAACATCTTTCACCTGTCACCGATTTCCGCTACCAGACACCAAGTTTTCCTTCCCTTCTCCCACTTCCTTTGGACATCCTTTACATGAAACAACATCACAAACACACGTTATCGATCCAATAAAATAATAACATGGAATTAAATCTAAGCAATCATATACTCAAGCTAATGGATCTCTTAACCAATTGCCGGTAAAAAAATCACATTTTCCTGTAACCAAAAATTATAGTTGTCACTTCAATCTAGTATGGAATTTTCTAACAAGACTAAGTCAATTTTACAAGCACCCAATCTCATCATCACACATGAAAAATCAACAATATGGATTAAAGTAAAGTCTAAAATGATTAAGCTTTATGAAGAATTTGTATCATTCGGTGAATTATCGAGATGACTAATAGTAGAGGTAGTATTATTAGGGAAAAGTGACTAAAAAAATTGAAACCAAGTTTTTCAAATAAAATATGCACCATTTAGACAAAATAAGTCAATCCTAGTTAATCCAGTTCATTTTCCCTAATTTTCCATAAACTAGATATATGAGTACAAATACTAGACAATCAACACACTGGAGCATGCAGTTCTTATTTGACAAGCAGTACAAGGAAAAAGTGACTAAACATATTAATCAAGACAACATTTCTTCATCTCTCACAATTATTATAGATTTGTGTAAGTACTTGTTCATTAGTAATCCGTTCATTCTTTGCTAGAGAAACTGGTGTTTCAAGCTCCACTATGTAAGCCAAGAAACAAAAAAAAAAAACCACAAATCCAAAACGTAATTAGATTTCAATTAGGAAAAAAAACAAACCTAATCAACAACAAAAGAGGGAGAAATCAAAATCAAAACCTAATTAGATTTCATACTTCCGCATCTGTATTTGAAATTAAAATTAATGATAATAATAATTAAGGTTGTTGAAACAAAATTAAAAAATTGAAACCAAATCTAATAACAAGAGGAAAAAAAGCGAAATCGAACATAAAAATCACCTCCCAAATCACAGAGATCCTTCCCTGTTAAAAATATCGCTATAAAAGGAAACATAGATCTAAAAACCTGGAAACAAAAAAGAGATCGTAAAATCAAAGAGAAACGGTGCAACCTAAAAAACCAAGAGAGAATCAGCTCACAAAATCAAAAGTTCTTCGGTCGGAAAATATCAGCTGCTTTCACTTCTCCGCTCAAACCTCAGTCGATCTATTTTTCTCTGATTTTCTCTGTCCGTGTCTTTGAAGAAGAGGGTAGATTGGACATTAAAAATCTCAACCAAATACAATTCTTAAAATATGGGCTTCCGAATGTGAAGAGTAAATAATATGGGTGCACGAATGAGATTTTACGCCCGTGGGTTTCTCAGTGGAAAAAAACTCGAAAAAGGATCTGACAGTAGTTTCCACAATTTATAATAACTTCAACATCCCGAGTATTCTTCCATCCAGAAAATAAAAAAGCCCAATGTTGTGCAACTGTGCATACTATGCACGGCTTGGCCGCTTAGACTAAATTGAATGAAGGTTGATATTCGAATTTTATAAGGGCAATCTTTTTTTTTTGGGCTAACAATATCACTATCACCTGATAGCAGTGACCGAACTGGGATTCAAAAATTGGAAGGGCTTCGTCACAAATATTCATAAATTGATAAACATGTATAAGTAGGTCGCGCTTATAGCCTGTCCGGGTAACAATCTAAAATTGTTGTTGGACTTTTGGAATCAGAAATTAGTTTGGATACACAATTTCAGAACGATTTCTAAAAGCCAAAAAATTAATTTTTTTGAAGCAAAAATATAATTACTTTTTTTTATGTTTCTGACCCGTGCTTCAAATATTTTTAATTCTGGTATCCAAACAAGTTATTAAGCATCTTTCAGCATCTTTCTTGTGTAGGAAATTAGGCTTACATTTTATCTGATGGGCATACATTTGCCTAGGAAATCAGTAGACTAACATTTATTTTTTATTTTTTATTTTTAGGAGCAGACGTAAACCTACATGTCCTTTTTACTAGAAGAATTACTTTAGAGTTTAGAGTGGGCTGCTGGAAGTTACATCAATTTCAGATATTTAGTGGTTACGTAGCTTCTATTGACGTAACATGTAAAGGCCGTCCAGAAAAACAAAAAAGCACGTAATGGCATTAGCTGTCTTTTGACCGAATCGGACCGTCCAAGAAAGTCCTCGGTCCCGTTATCACCACCGACTGCCATTTGCTTCTCGTCACAAAATTACTGCTGTTGATTAGAAAAATAAAATATGATCAGTGGGCTACACTTGCAACATAAATTTATATTATCATTTATCATATTTAATTTCAGCAGATAAGTCAGGATTCAAGATCAGTTTGAAAAACCACCCAAAATTAAAATGAACAGAGTCAGAAGTTGGATGATTTAATCATCAATTGGTAAAAAAACCGTTTTTGCGGGAAACTATTCACAAAGTCGTGTGGGATAGCATTTGTCAAAACAAAAAAAACATGAAGAGTTTATTGTAAGAGTTGACAAGGTTGCCGTTTCTTGTATCACCACTGGACGACGTTGAACGACTTGAACATATCTATAAGATGAAAAGTATCCATTTTGAGTCATCAGGTTCTCAGTTTCATTACCGGACATATCATTTCTAAAATACCCCGATACCGATGCAAGTGGGTGGATTTCGAACTCCAAAACCAGTGTCTCACAAGTCACAACCAACATCAACTGGTGAACACTTGCAAATTCCTTGAAAACTTTGCAAGTGTTCAATAGTCCCGTGTGACCGTGTCTGTATGTATTTGGTATAAGCATATATATGTTCACTTTACACTTTCTTAAGTAGAGAAGACGATCCGATAGGCTTGATCCTTCATTAACCATCCACTGAACTTCGACCCTGAATACTGATTTGAATATTTAAATTATTGAATTAGTCTCAAGCATCTCAACCTACTTGCATTGATTACAAAAAGCATGAGAAAGAGGGTTTGAAACTTAGAATCGACAGAGGACAGACCAAGACCAAATGCATATGGAATGAATGGGGACAAAACTTTAGGGTAGACATGTTATCCATATCCAATAGTACGATTTATTTTATTTTATTAAGCATGCAATAATATGATATGTTAAGCCTATCAAATTAAATATCTAGAACAAGTTGTTGAGTTCAGCAAAAAGAAAACGATTTGTCGTGTGTCAAAAAATTTCTTACCAGGAAACGTAAATACTTGTTTATGCCATGAGGCGATGACTTCTTTGGCTCATTTGGTTCGTAGGATAACCGCCGGAGGCTTTTTTTTTTTTGATATTGCACGACTAGGCCCATGAATAGACCAAACAAGTTGGACTAATCTCACTATTAATCCGACCGCCACCCCACCAATAAGACCCGACCTCAGCTCTGTCTGTAGAGTAAACCGGTGACAATGAGGGATCTAACCTACCTGGTAGGAATCAATCCGCAAGCATTATGAACGAAAAGAGGTACCTTTACCATAATACTAGAAAATTGTTGGCAACCGGAGGCATCTTTTGGCAAGATTAAAAAATAGGTTCCAAAATTGCATGTGTAACTTGAGAGTTGTCATGGTACCTAAAACTCTTGAAAGTTGTTGTTGTACCTAAAACTTCCTCGTAAATTATAATTTTGTTATCAACATTTATTGTGATTGTGACTTTGCGAACATCTTCAACAAGACATTGAAAAGAGCCTCAGTTTTAAGGCGATATGAGATTTTTAACATTTGAATAAAATTTAGTTTCCAACGGAAACGTGAAGGGAGAATGTGAAGATGATGATAGTTATGTAGACATCCTCAAAGCTATCCTCTGGTTTCAGAGGATGTAAACATCATAATCACCATTACCAATGGTTATTATGAGGTGGATTGAATATCAAATTTTAGATCAGTGGTAAAAAAACTCTTCAAAAAAGTGAAAGATTTTATATTTAGAAATGTTCTTTTCCGTCTTCTTGAAGTAAGAAAATCTTGATCTCACATGAAATGCACACCACAACCACGTGACGTTACCGTTAGAGATGCTCTAAACTTGTCACATGTAAATTCTAACCCATGCTCCAAAACCAATCATGTGATCCAAAAAATTTCAAAATGAACCACACACCAACCCGAAATCTCATTGTGACCCAAAGTTGCTATATTACCCAAAGTTTGTCTGTGTGACCAAAAATTTATATGTGGCCAAAAAAATCTATTCATAACCTAAACGGTACCTGATAGCACATATTTTGTGTCGGATTTGATCCAAATTCTCTATATTGTTAGTGCTCATTTTTGTACTTCTTGTGTGATATTTTATGTCTTTCTAGGTATTTTTGGAGAAATAAACTTTTGCGGAAAAAATTGCTCAAAAAGTGGCATTTGAACCTCCGAAGAAAATTACTAAAGGCACTAAAAAAAGAGAGTTAAAGGCACCCCAAAAATTGTGTTAAAAGCACCTGGAATAGTTAATAATGGCACCCCAGAAGTTTTACTACTTACACCACAAAATTGCTATTTGTAGCCCAAGGACTTGCTAAAGGGACTTCGGTCGAGGATAAGGGGAGGCCAGTCTTCTTTCCAAATTCAAATTCTGTTTTTGGAGAAGAAAATTGATTTGAACCTACAGATTTAGGGTTGGAGATTTTGAGGAGTTTTAAGGAGATTCAATCGCGGGTTTCTTTTGGAATGGGTCTATTATAGATAAACAAAGATCATATGGGTGATAAAGTGGATCAACTTGGGATAGATAATCGGGTAGACGCAAAACAGAGTGTGAAGCTTTTCTAGGGTTTCTGTGGTTCTATTATTGGGAGTTGCATGTGGATATAAGGATAGAATATCTTCTACGAGATTTGTTTCTATCGTAGAGGGAGTTTGACAACCCACAGACACGTAAAGAAGAGAAGAAAAAAGAGTAAAAGCCCGAGACTTTTGCAAAAAGAAAAGGGAGATATTTTTGGGATTTGCTCGAGTTGTAGAAGTACTGGTGTATATAAAAGAGTTGGTTCGAGTCAACAAGGGATTATGCAAAATTTGGAGGCAAGAAGAGAGAGAAACCAAGAGTTGCAGAATTCAGGTTTTGTTGGTGCTGAAGAACACGAAAAATATTAAGATGTTCAGGATTGTCGTTCATTCCGTGGTCTATTTATTCAAATTTAACAGTTCTGTAATAGTGTTCGCAACGCTTATCTTTGGGTTCGCAACACTTAACTAGGTTTTCCTTTGTAACAACGAGTTTGCTGCGCCAATACAGCGTTGCAAATTCCCTGCTTTATACTTTTTACCTATATTAATCAACTTTGAGTTATAAACCATTATTTTGAGCAAGTGATTAACATGAGGAGCTAAAACCCTTTGCTGAGGCGACAGAGGAAGCAATTGCTCCAGGAAAAGTGGTATATTTCTATCTTAATTGATTTTAATTTTGTAATTTCTTTTATGATTATTTGCCTTGATTAAAAATTAATTTAAGGATTATTATTAAGCAGTTGTGATTTCTTTTGATAGAGCATGCTTAGACCAGGGTCTTTAATGTTATATGCTTTCGATTTACAATTGTTACTTTGAAAATATACTTTTGCAACATATTAGAATCACTTTAAACGTAAAGAATTGCATAAATATTAATTAGATTGAATCACTTTAATTGGTTAATGGTGGAATCCTGAGTCTCGGTGCTTTTTATAATCTTGATACCAATATTTCATAATCATGCTTTCATGCTTATTCTATTCAGTAGAGTTTGTTAGCAAAGATCTGTTGGTAAAAACCTAACAACAATTGAATTTTTAGATTTGAATATATAATAAACATGCCATTCTTGATCAAGAACATAGACTTGATTATATCGATCATTGTGTCATCATTTATATCCAGAATTGTATTTATGCGACCAAAGATGCTTAATTAACAATATATTTGTATTTCCATCTCATTAAAACATCTGTATCATCTAGATCTGGGATTTCTATTCATACAAGATCATGAATCAAGTGATGCTTCGACAATTTTTTTTTAGGAATCTTAAAAATTATAGATCTAGAGTTGAGAAGTTCTTTTCCGTCTGAGATTTTACCACTGATCGATAGATCTGACTATAGTTGATATGTTTAAGAGATTAAAATCATTAAAATCAGCAGGTCAAGGTTCGATCTCATTCAGATCATTATTTTATGATCTAATAAACACACAAATCATCAATATTTGAACGTTTCTTAATCATGGAGTTTGTCGAGTAATTATAATGTATTATGCATCAGAATTATGATACTGATCTATATTATGTGCAAAAATCATGAAGTTCCAACATATTAGTCAGCGCTAATGACGATACGTGAAACTCGTACCTTCACAAATTTTGATCATTGTCCTTGATTATGGAATGCGATCTTGATTATCACTTTGTTCTCTGATCTCAGATCACGATTCTGGCGACGCTAGGTTTGGATTTCCTGATTATCTTCTAAGTCGATTTCAGTATTCACTTATATATAGAATCGAAAACGATTGGACGGTTCCTACAAAGATTGCCTGCTAGTATAGAGCGATAACGTTTTCAGGATGTCGCAATGTTCCCTAACTGTATAGAATAAACATTCAGAGCGAGTATGATGTTTCTACTATCTCATACCTCGATTCTCGAATAAATATAATTCTCCTAGACAGATTGTCTGCTGGTATAGAGCCATCAATTGATTAATTCTAGTCGCAATATTCATCAATTAAATTCCTAAAAAAATAATCTATTTTTATCATAATATATCATTACTCTGTTTCATGGCTTTTCTCAGCTGAATTCCACGGATTAGTAGTAGATATTCGCTTTTCGGGCATTTGGGCCACCACCGAGTAAGCCCCGAGAAACTGGTGCAAGTGCACTTATCAATAATGCACGAACAAGCACCAAAAATATGGACGAACGAGGAAATATGGAGATATATGCAAAATAGGAAAGGAAAATAAAACAAAATAAAATTAAGAGGCGCGCACTGACCGGCCCACCGGCCGACCGTCCATGCCGCCGTGGCCGGTCCCACGCCTCTCCATCTTTCTTTCTTTTTTACCTTATTTTATTATTTTTCCTCGTCTCTTGAAAACTCCCTTGTTTGAGCAAACTTCCTCGTTCGAGCAAAACTGCTAGTTTTCCATATTTCTTCACACAAGTTAGAAAAATAATAATAAAAAATAGGGAAGAGCGCCACAGGACTGGGCCCACCGACCAGTCGGCCATGCCACGACCATGGCTGGTCCCACAGCTCCCTAATTCCTTATTTTATTATTATTTATTTCTCTCATCTCTTGAAACTCCCTCGTTTGAGCAAAAACCCTAATTTTTCCATATTTCTCCAATATTGCTCAAATCTCCAAAAAACCAAAAAATGTCAAATGGTCCCACGACCATCCGGGCTTCTCACTGCAAATACTAACATATCATTATTTTAATATTCTTAAAATATTTGTTGCACAAGCAAAGTCCTACTTGCTCATTCATGCAAAATTGAGAGCTTCAGTCAAGATCAAACTCTTCTGAAAATCCAGAATATTGCTCAAATGAGCAACAAAAATACCTAAAATTTTCAGGAATGCACGTGTGAGGGTCATGGTGGCCCGTGCACCATCATGACCGGACCTGGCCAGTCCCTTGGCCATCATTTCCGGACGGTCCTACGTCTCTCAATTATTATTTCAATAATAATGATTCATATCTTTCATGATTCTCCAATAATAAATCCTCTTTCAGGGATACCTCCGCACGCTCGGGCGTCCATTCACCACCAATGTTTGGCTCTTTGGCTCTCGTACCCATTGGTTGGTCGACATTACTTAACCCACATTGGACAAATCTTCATCGGGTTATCCAAAATTAGGTTTTTCAATTTACGATAATTCGACGGATGTCGATAATTTTATATTGATCCAGCAATCAATATTTTTAATTAATTTTAATGTTCGGTCCTGCTACCAACATTGTTTGCTCATACAAGAGCACCCTCATTAGGTAACCATCAACTTGGCCGATCATCCAATTGGACGTTCGATCATCTAATATTTTAATCTTATTTTGTCATTCAATAACTCATGACATAGTGGATCAGGAATGAGTACTCTAGATAACTCATAACTCAGCAACATCTGATTTCCTGACGAATACTCTGAAAGTGCTGGGGGTACAAAAATACACCACCAATTTTTCTTAGGAAATCTGTATGGACAAACTCAACACAACTCCGAGAATAAAAACTCAATCAAGGAAAGTACCTAGAGTTCTCTCTCTCTCTCTCTCTTGTTGTTAAAACGTTTACCAAATTTAATCCGTGAACCTAACTACAAAGAAAGTTCTTGGATGATACCAAAGACCAATGTCCAAGGATCAATCAAGTTTTATCCAACTAACAAGGTTAGAGTTAGCAACTGTGATTGATCAATGCACAACCTGTGATATTTCAATTTTAAAGAAAAACAATATAATGCGGAAAAAGAAATAACACAGACACCAGAAATTTTGTTAACGAGGAAACCGTAAATGCAGAAAAACCCTGGGACCTAGTCCAGATTGAACACCAAATTGTATTAAGCCACTACAGACACTATCCTACTACCAATTAACTTCCGCCTGAAATGTAGTTGAACCCGAACTCAGTCTCCCACTGATTCAGGTACAGTCGTGCTCCTTATGCCTCTTGAATCCCAGCAGAACTCCGCGCAATTGATTCCCTTGGACGGTCTCACACCAACTAAGAGTTGCTTCAACTCAATTGAAGACTTTAAACCAAATCTGCCTCCCACAGATTAAGTCTATGATTGATTTCCTGATTTACGATCTAAACGGATGATCAGATCAAATGAAAGATCTAGGTGATGGAAATCAATATCAACGTAGACAAAAATATGGCTATCCTCAAAATCCGGACTTATGTAACCCAAAGTGCGGCCTAGATTATTATTCACCTCACAAGTATAAAACTTGCGGAATCAACAAAGTATGAGACGAAGAGACTTTGTTGATTACTATCTATCTTGATTGATGGAGCAAGGCTCTACAAACAATCAAGATCAGGATACTCAAGTTATCAAGATAAAAATAACTGAACCTGGCTTCACGAATCCTAATGAATTCTTTGTAGTCGCTAAACCCTAAAAGAGTTTCTGGAGATGACGACTCTATATACAACTAGGATACACCAAAAAGTAGTGTCAGGATTCAAAGATATCAGTTTCCAAGAGTTCCCCTTATATAGACTTCAAAGCCTAGGTTGCTTTAGGTTTAAGCTAAGATAGCTTTGGAACCAAGCAATCAATATTCACCGTTAGATGAAAGCTTTGAATCTTGTTCACATATACAAGATATACACTATGGTTAGGTAAACCGTAACCAAACCGTGTATAAAGACTATGTTCGCCGAAACTAGCCGATTTGAACTTAAAAGCGTAACACTTATTTTCATGTTCACTAAGACATTCATACTGAGTCACAAATATGTGATCAAATGAGTCTAGTGTTAATTAGACAATTTATCAAATGCAAATTACTTAATAGAAATAATTTAATCATAATCGACATAGTTTGTAAATGTACAAAGTACAATTACTTGAATCGTTCGTGAATCGGATGAGTCACGGTACGCGGACCGGTTTGCGAACTTGTATGCAATTACCGAGTTCCGGAGTCTACAGAAATTTTCAGTTCATAAACCGGTTTGCAAACATATGCATTAGCCGAGTTCCGGACTCTACAGATTCACGTACCCATTTGCAAAATTTGAACCAGCTCAAAGTTCCAGAGTTTACAGAATTTTTTAGTTCACGTACCGGTTTGCAAACTTAAGAGACCTTTGCCGGTTCCATAGTTCACAGAACATTCACCTTGCGTACCGGTTTGGGTACTAAAATGGTTTTAGAACATAGAACTATTTCGGCTCGCATACCGGTTTGATTATTTTAACCCGGTTCCCTTATCACAATTCCAAAATGGTTCGTATACGAATATGCATTCCTATCCGGATCACGAAACAAACAGATTTTCCCATGATGTACATATGAATATGTATATTACACAAATTTGAAAGTCGATATATATCTACTCTGCTACGTGTACGAATACATGTAATACGACTTCAGACATATAACCGTTTTTCAGTTTGTAAGACTGATAACACTTTCTTGTATTCCAAATATAGTAGTTATATATTTCTCTAAATCAATTCGAAACATTCCTGAATAACATCGATGACAGATACCACTGTTCCAGGCTATTTCTGAATAATAAATTTGAATCATGATTTGGTTCCGAAGAATAAATTTTTCCTCCACCGAATTTGATCAAGTATGAACAAATGTTCATTAAGCTTACTCATTATATTTCAAGAAATTCATAAACTAAATAATTAGTTCTCGACTCAAAATTCTTGTCTATGCAAGCTAGTCTAATTAGTTATGCGACAATCGTCTCAAAGATAGAAAGGTGAATATAACTTGAGAAATAGGTGGTTCGGTCTTCACTTACCTTTTGTTGATGAAGTTCTCCAAAAGCTTCGGTTGATCTTCGCCTTCAAACGGTAGAACGCAAATGATGACTGGTTCGTTTCTCAAGTCCACTATCCTAGATCGGGACTTAACTAATTGTAGACTAGAAATAAATATATAGTTTTGACAACTAAATTTAACAACAAGCTTGATATAGTAATGCTCATACTCGACATATCATAATAAGTCCATGATCGAGCAATCTCATTGGACGAGCGTCGATCCAAATTATCAGAACATCATTGTTTCCTCAATTGGTAAAATGATATATCACAATTCATCAAGACTCAACGTCTATGCATTATTTTGTCTCAAAAGATATCACACATTCAACTTCGAGTCTCATAGCATATCACATTCGTCCATTATGCTTGACTCACCATGGCTAAGACTGTTTAGTCAAGTCAACAATAGACCAATTAAATACACGTCTGCCATGCATACTTCACATTCATGAGACATCAATCATGTCACATGGGGGGATATTCACTAGGGTTTTGGTCTGAAGGCCTACGACACATGTGTACACCTACGATGAGAAATGTGAATAATTCGTGCAAGCAGTTGAAGGAGCTAGCAAAGTAGTGGATGGACAATCAACCAATTCTCCCATGCACGTGGAACTGGTTTAACCACGATTTTCCACTTTCGCAATCTTTCACTCCAGCAACCGTCACACTTACTGGGGATCAACCTGTCTACTATGTTTGCAATATAAATAAGTTTCTGAATCCACGATTAGAAAAACATCAATTCTCATCTGAACAAGAACTCTCAATAGAGCAGAATTCAATCAATCAGAACTTATCTTCGAACTCAACATTTCATAGGAAACTTGCAAAACTCCCTAATACACAATCCTTCGATCAACATTGATCTCATACTCACTTCTCAGCTTCCCTCTTACAGATCATCCCTCATCCCTCTTTGTGACCGAATTGACTGTGGAACGACCATTGTCTTGGTTTAGGACAGAGTCCTACAGATTGATCTCTCGGACTCAAAACACTCCAATGTAGTGCATATGTTTGCAGAAGGTTTAAGCAATTTTCTCGTTTGAGGTAACGACCGCTCGTCTCTCAACTTTTCCTCAAAAACCAGCAAATCGTTTTCACCCATCAACACCTGACAGTTCCAATCTATCAGACTAATGAACTGCACGAAGTAAGAATTCATAGGATAGCAAAATTTCACTAAGACTGTACAAATATAAATAAATCTTATAATGGAATCCTAGTTTATCAACATGCTTTCTATTCGAGAAGATTGTAATTGATAGGAACTAAGAAATATGAATTATTGATGTTGACAATGCTAGTGATAACAATACCAACCTCCACCACTGAGTTAAGACCAATACATTTTCCGGTACAAACATGGTTGTGGTCACAGATTCAGGGTTCACTATTTATGCCTCCATTGGTTCCTTACTTTTTGAAAACACCGGAGGTACCAAAATACACCACCAACTTTTTCTTAGGCAGTCTGTATGGGAAAACTCAAATACAATTCTTAGAGTTCAACTTAAAGTTTCCCAATCAAGGAATAATATTTAGAGTTATATCTCTTTCTCCCACAATCAGAAAGTTTACAAATACTAGTCCGTGAACCTGATTTATGTGTCAGAGTACTTGGGTGATTCCAAAGATCAATTTCCAAGTAATCAATCAAGTCGTATCAAACAAACAAGGATAGATGTATTTACTTGATTGAATTTACGTACAACCTTTGATATTTCAATTATCAAGTTAAACAATATAATGCGGAAAATATCTAACACAGACACCAGAAGTTTTGTTAACAAGGAAACCGCGATTACAAAAAACCCCGGGACCTCACCAAATGTATTAAGTCGCTACAGACACTAGCCTACTACCAATTACTTTGGACTGGAATGTAGTTGAGACCTAATTAAACCCTCACAACAATTTAGTTACAGTCGCGCTCCTTACGCCTCTTGAATCCCAGCAGGACTCTGCGCAAATGATTCCCTTAGATGACGTCCTTTACAGCCTAAGAGTTGCTTCAACTCAATTGAAGACTTTAAACCAATCTTCCTCCCGCAAATAAGCTTATATGTGTGATTTTCTTTTGATCGTAGATCAAGGTGATCCTGGAAATCGATAGCAATAGAAAAAGTCTAGCAAACCTCAAAATCCGAACTTATGTTACCCGAGTACAGCCTAGATTATTATTCGCCTCACAAGTATTAAACTTGTGGAATCAATCAAAGTCTGAAACAAAGAGAACTTTGATGATTTATATATATATCTTGTTCAAGTGAGCATCTCAACAACCGAACAAGATCAGGATACTCGAGATAAATAATAGATGTACCTGGCTTCACGAATCCCTGTGAAGTCTTTGTAGTCGCTAAACCCTAAAAGGGTTTTAGGAAGAGGACGATTCTAGTTTACAACTAGGACACACCAAGAAAGTAGTGTCGGGATTCAAATATCCTAGTTAATCGAGGTTCCCCTTTTATAGACTTTCAGACCATAGGTTTATTTAGGTTTAAGCTAAGATAGCTTTGGAACCAAGGAATCAATATCCACCGTTAGATGAATCTTTGAATGTGATTGACATAACAAGATATCCACTATGTTTAGGATGAACCGTAACCGAACCGTGTATAAAGATCACGCTCATGAATGGTTAGCCGAAGCTAGATAATTGAACTATAAGCTTGAGAATTTTCATATACCACTTAAGACTTTAACTCGAGTCATAAATATCTCTATAATGTCTTTAGAGATTATTCAAATGCTATTTATCTCGGAGAAATAATTTTATGTGCATATGGATTTAATCGACATGGTAAGTAGGCGTACTAGGTATATATACTTAACTTGTTCGTGAACAGTTATTTCATGGTATGTGTACTGGTATGTATACCTTAAGACGTGACTGAGTTCCGGAGTTCACAGAACTTTTCCGGTACGTGCACTGGTATGGATACCTTACGACAATAACCAGTTCCGGAGTTCACAAAACTTTTCTGGTACGTGTACCGGTATGGATACCAAACCGGTTCCGGGACCAACATTTCTTTTCTAGTATGCATACGGCTATGATTACTGATCCAGGTTCATGAGTTCACGGACTTTTCAAGGTATGCATACTGGGGTGTACGTACCAAGAAGTTGTTGTCGACATATAGCTACTTCGGTACGTGTACTAGGTAGATCTACTATGGTTCCGGACTTATAGCAGTTATCTCAGCTTGTAAGACTGGTATGCATATTGTCTTGTATCTGAGAGTAATAGTAATTATATATTTCTCTCTAAATCAATTCAAAACATTCCCAAATAACATCAATGACATGTATCACTTTTCCAGGCTATTTTCAAATGGTAATCTTGAATCATAACTTAGATTTCAAAAAGTAAATTGTCCTTAACCGAAATTCAACAAGTATGAACAAATGTTCATTAAGCTTAGTCATATATTTCGAGAACTAATTACCAAGATAAACTTGACTCGAAATTTTTGATATGACTACGATAGTCTAATTAGTTATGCGACATCGTCTCATAGATAGAAAGATGAATATAACTTAAGATATAGGTGGTACAGTCTTCAGTTACCTTTTGTTGAAGAAGTTCTCTGAAAGCTTCGGTTGATCTTCGCCTTCAAAAGGTAGAATGCAATGATGACTGCCGTGATGTCCGTTTCTCAACTACATCTTGTATCCTAATATGAGACTTAAGTAGTTGTATAGTAGAAATCAAGATATAGTTTTGACAACTTAATTTGACAACAAGCTTGAGATAGCAACACTCGTGATTTCGACCGAGCAATGCTCTAACACTTTTAAATTTCTTCGGAATCTAGTCACGGTTTCCTTATTTTCTTTCCTTCTGAGTAGATTGAGTCCCTAACTCACTCTTTTTCCCCAAATCTCTTGGAGTATTAACTTTTTCTAAATTTCCATCTTTCAAATTTCTCTTCCAATGACCCGACCTTGATTTTTCCTTTTCTAAGGTTTCCAATTGGGTTTTCAATAGGTAATCATTTTTCCCTAATCTTTTTAGAAAATTTAAAAACCAAACAAACATTAAAAGAAATTATACAATGACCAGGATTAATGTTGATCCAAATTACCTTTATTACCGCGAACAAAATTATAAAGACATGATAATATATGATTTACAACCTTTCAACAAAAAAACAAAAAAGAGTTTTACAATATTTAGGTTCCCAACCATTGGGTGTTACCTCATGACTCGTTTATTTGCTTGGTGTAAGAAAATTTTGATGTCTTTTTAATTCAGGAGGGATAATAAATATAAAAGAAATTTTTGATGTCTTTGTAATTCAGGTTGCTGTAGATAACAAAATATATCATTCACCCAAGAACTGGCAGCTCAAGAGTAATACAGCCGAGATATGAAATAAGACTCTAGGTTAGACGTAGAAGACCCAAACCAGATGTCCAATGACCGAGCCGTAGGCGACCAAACAATACAGA
Organism: Papaver somniferum; assembly: GCF_003573695.1. Lineage (NCBI taxonomy): Eukaryota > Viridiplantae > Streptophyta > Magnoliopsida > Ranunculales > Papaveraceae > Papaver > Papaver somniferum. The sequence goes on along the minus strand of NC_039358.1, from coordinate 164,995,134 downwards.
GACACGAAGTTAGGCACGGAAAACCTGAGTCCAGGTACGAATCTAAGAAGATTCCCGATGCTTTCAGCTGAGGGGAGACCTGGAAACCTATCCCAGGTCGGTACAAGCACGAGGCAGGAAACTATTAGAATCCATGTTGTCATGTGCTTAATCATCTACATGTAATTCTCATGCTCATATCATGTTTAAATAGCCAGAAAGGTTGATGATGTAAACAAGTTCATAGTGATAATAGAAAATAGACTTCAGATAATTCTCCCTCCTCTCTCTCTGATTCTCTTCTAAACTACCTTGAACCATAATTGCTCAATTAATGAAATATGCTGAAATCTCAGTTGAGAGACTTTAATGACTGCATATTCATGTGTGCTCTGAGAGGTTTGTACGCTCATTTAGAGACCATGACATGAGTTTTGGACGCTCAGTCTGAATACGCATCTGAACCATGTCAGAAATATGCAAAATTATGGTTTTACGATTTTAGCCTCGTTAAAAATCCACCATCAACACCAGGGTTTAGGTAAACGTGATTCTCAAAACAACTTGGTGGATACTCTAAACAAGGATAATCTTGATATTCTCTTATTGTCTAAAACAAGCAACAAGACAAAGAAATGATTACCATAATAAAACGAATAAATATCTATAATTATCATCTCGTTCCTCTAAAGGAAATGTAGGAGGTTTGTCTCTCATATGGAAAAGTAATGTAAATTTTCAAATTAAGGATTCTTCATATAATCACCTAAATGCTATGATCACAAACCATCAAAACAATAGTACATGGACTATCACTTGTTTTTATGGGAGTTCTTATAGTCAACATAACTGAATTCTTGGAAAATTATTAAAGACATGTCTGTTAATAGGACCACTCCCTGGATAGTTATTGGAAACTTGAATGTGGTTCTTTATAAAAAGGAAAAAAAATAGCAACTTTCCCTTTAAAAAAAAATGAGGCTAGAATATTTAATAATCTTATAAACAAATGTGAGTTAGTAGACCTGAGATTCTCTAATTACACGTATACTTGGAACAATCACAAGGTTAGTATGGAAGATACAAAGCGGAGACTTGATAAGGATTTAGTAAACTCTAAGTGGAATAAAATATTCCCAAATTCAAGCATAAAACATCTGGTACCCCTGACCAATGAACATGTACCAATTAGATTAAACACCTATAGCCACTTGAATGAAAGGAAACTCCCTTTGGATACTTAGGGGGTGTTTAAAACATGAGGATTGTAACCTCTTATTCAGTAGAATTGGAATCTTTAAGTGGAGGGTTCACTGACACATAAAATAAACATATATCTTTTTTTCTTTCACCGAAGAAACCAACAATTTGCTATTATTAATAACCCATGTAGGACTATTTGAATGAGCATCCAATCCATTATCGATTGGAAAATAAACATAAATCTTGCTACTGTTTAATATATTCTAAAGCTTTGGAATAAAAATAACTTCAGAAATATTCATAGTAACATTAAGGAATACTAGGAAGGAATTATATAAAACTAACAAAAGGACTAGCTATTCTAACAAATCTACTAAATTATGCAAACTTAGAAAGGAGTTAGCAACGTGGTATGTCATAAAAAGAAAAAAAAATTGGAAATGCAAAAGTAGAGATAAGAACATAACTCTATGGGATAGAAACACGAAATATTTTCATAGTAGGGCAAAACAGAGGTTTCGAAGAAACATAATTGAAACTCTTAAGTCTGAAAACAACGAGTGGTTAACTAATATAATTGATATTATTGAATAAAAAAACATTTTTATCAAATAGCTACAACTGAGAAACCCGATAGATCAAAATATGATAAACCTAATTCTTATTTGTATATACCAGAGTGATAATGATATGCTATGTAGCACTTCTATGGAGACTGAAATAAACAAGTTCTCTTTTCGATGGAACCTGAAAAATGTCCAGGCCTAGATGACATCCCGCCTAATTCTTTTCAACAACATTAGGACATCGTAGGGCCTGACCAATTCAAAATGATCCAACCTTTCTTCATTTTTAGGAACATCTCTAAGGAGGTGAATGCCTCTTTTATCTCCTTAATTCTTGAATCTCTAGACCCTACCACTCCGTCGGAGTGTAGACCTATAGCTTTGGCTGACACTACTTATAAAATAATTTCTAAACTCATGGCAGGGAGAATGAATAAGTTGCCTTTCAATGTTAGAGCATTGCTCGGTCGAACTTGCATGCGTTGTTATCTCAAGCATGTTTGTCAATGTTAGTGATCAAAACTATACGTCTTGATTTCTAGCCTACATATCTAAAGGTCTCGGACTAGGATAGAAAGTGTAGTTGAGCTCAAGAACTCCATGGAAATCATCATACAAGATGAAGGACTACTCAAGGAACTGGTGGATCTTCATCGACTAAAAGGTATGTGGATACTTGAACTTATCTGTCACTCAAAAGTCTATCTATTCTATCTCCTACTCTTGAGAAAAAAGTCATTTTGATATATAGACTTTCATTATGCACATTTGCTATTTCGAGTCGAGTTTATCTTGCCTATCTATTTCTCGAAATATGTGTTGGTAAGCTTTCGCTCCGAATTCATCTTTACCTAGTGACGAAAGTCATGTTATGTTTCAATCACTTTGAAAATTGCTTTGACGAAAAATGGTCTGTGAATAACGGTTATACCCATCCTTTGAGAATGTTTCAATGATTGAAATGAGAGTTTAGATTACATAATCATTGGTAGGAAATAAACATTGTTGTGGAAACACATATATGTATAAGTCCTTATTCCTTGAACCAAAGTTTGCGAACTTTGTTGATCAAGAGAAATGGAAGTGGCGCGAGCCAAGTCCGCGAACTCAGTCCGTGAACTAGCGGAAGCTCTCGATCCGAGAATTTCTGCTGTAGTTTGTGAACTCCTTCCATGAGCTTAAGTCCGCGAACTTGAGCAGGTTATATCTAAAACCTGTTGTTCTTGACCTCATGTTTATTTAAACTAAGGAATGCTTTTGCAAACCGTGGATATAAAGTTCATGAACCGATTCGAGTGAATCAAACCGTTTTTGCTTCGATTGTGTCTTGTGTAGTTACATAATATCTAAGCAATTGAACAACTCTCTAACTAGTTCATTTGAGTCATCTGAACTAGTTATGGTAAACAAAAATATGGTGGATATGAAAGTAATCATATGGCTAACCATTTGGTTAACTATTGTTGAACCAACAAATATTAATGTTTGGGAACGGTTCGTAAACCCAAAATTGGACATTTCATTTGTGTGTAACAAGCTAAGTTTTCGATCCAACGGTTGAGAAATATTAGCTTGAATCTAATCAGGTTTTCATCTAACGGTGAATATTGAATGCTTTGTTACCAAGCTAACATTGATTGCAAACCCTAAATTGAAAGACTATATATAGGAGAACTCTAGCAACTGGGAAACCTAATCCCCACACCTTACGTGTGATACTAGTTGCATATCTAGAGTCGATTCTCCTTTAACCTTTGGTTTCTTCTTCTAAACCAGGTTAACGACTTAAAGACTTCATTGGGATTGTGAAGCCAGACCGATACTACTTTTCTTGTAGTTGTGTGATCTGATCTTACTGTTTCTATCGTACGAGTGCAATTGAAATAATTGGCTTGAGATTTTATATCTCCGATAGGCAAGATAGAAAAGTAATCACAAACACTTCGTCTCATCGTTTGTGATTCCACAATATCTTTTTTCGTTGCATCGATTAAGATTATTGTGAGGTGATCAATAATACTAGTCCGTTCTTCGGGAATATAAGACCGGTTTATTGATTGGTTCATGTTCACCTTGATTTATCAAAAGACGGAACAAAACTCGTAGGTATATTCGTGGGAGACGGATTTATCCATTACCGTAGACTTTTCTGTGTGATACAGATTTGTTTATTAAAGTCTTCGACTTTGGTTCGTAGCAACACTTAGTTGTGGGTGGGATCAACTAAGGGAATCAAGTACGTAGCATCCTGCTGGGATCAGAGGCGTAGGAGCATAACTGTACCTTGGATCAGTGTGAGATTGATTGGGGTTCAACTATAGTCCAAACCGAAGTTAATTTGGAGTAGGCTAGTGTCTGTAGCGGCTTAATACAATGTGTGTTCAATCTGGACTAAGTCCCGGGGTTTTTCTGCATTTGCGGTTTCCTCGTTAACAAAATTCTGGTGTCTGTGTTATTTCTTTTCCGGATTGTATTTGTTTATATAATTGAAATATCATAGGTTGTGCGTTGTTCAATCAATTATAATATCCTACCTTTTGGTTGTTGATTTAAATTGATTGACACTTGGATATTGGTCTTTGGTACCATCCAAGTTATCTCTCTAGTATTTGATAAAGACTCGCAGATTTCTGTTTGCTTGAGTATATATCAAATCGAGAGATTGAGATATAAACCCTTTGATATACTTTTTATCTAGATTGAGTCTGACTATCTAGTTGATTCTCTAGAAAGTATATTGGAGTTTGTCCATACATATTGCTAATCGAATTGTTGGGTGTGGTGGTTATACCCCCGCTTTTTCATATAAAATGATTTCGCGGTACCAATCTGCCTTCATTCCTGGAAGAAAAATTCTTGAAAATATAACTAACGCGCATGAAATTATTCATAAGATGAAAAAATTCAAATAAAAAAAAAGCCTTTATAGGTTTAAAAATTGATATGTAGAACGCACTCGATATAGTCGAATGGACCTTCTTGCTGCAAATAATGTCTAAATTTTGCTTCAACGAGAAGTGAAGTCATCTGGTTCACCAATGCATCTTAACAACTACTTTATCAGTTCACATCAGTGTGTCTCCCACAAAATAATTTAAGCATATACTAGGGGCCTGAGACAGGGAGATCGTATCTCTCACACTTGTTTTTGTTTTATATTGAGGCTTTCTCCAGAACAACTACGCATGCTGAAAACTCTGCCTTAATGAAAGACATCAAAATTGTTCATAAAACACCTCAATCAACCATTTACTGTGTGATGATGACTGCTTACTATTTTGTGAGGTCGGTGAGAAAACTTGTCATAATTTGGTTCAAATGTTTAAAGATTTTGGTTTGGCTTCGAGCAAACTAATAAACCTAAATAAATCAGCTTTTTTTCAGTCCGATAATAGATACAAGTATTAGAAAAATGGTAAAACAAATCTTGGGAGTGATAAATACTTAGGCCCACCACTTTTTACTAATAAAGCTACAATCACTTGTTTTGAACCATTGATTGAAAAGATGAAAATATATTACTGAGTTGGAATAATTCTAATCTGAATAATGTTGGTAAAACAATGATGACAAAGAATGTAACTACATTGTTATATGTCTATCAAATGAACTGTTTTAAGATTCTGATAAAAATATGTACTAACTGAACAAAACTTCAAAGACTAGATATGATTGCTAAAATGGGATGGCGGCTGAAAGAACAACCTGATTCACTTTGTGCTAGTATTCTGAAAGCAAAATACTATCCTAACAATGATATTCTTCACATAAACATCGCCCTTAATAAAAGGGATAACTGGATTTGGAAAGGATTGCTAAATGGTATTCAAAAAAATATAAATAAATACTGCTTTTAGAAGTTAGGTAATGGCATAAATATTAATATATAGGAGGATTTTCGGGTTCCAGACACCAAACCTCCATATTATAAATCCAACTTGGTAATCTAATAATAGTGAGTGATCTTATCACTCCAACTAAAAAGTGGGATATTGATATGTTAAAAAGTACTTTGGTAATTGCTTAGTTGAAAAGATTAAGGAAATAATAATTCCAATTGTGGATAGAGAAGACGACCCACATTGGAACCTTAATAGCACATGCATCTTCATAGTAAAATCCCTATATAATCATATCAACTGAACAAGTAACACAAACCAAAATTGGAACAACATTTTGAGAATGAACATTACACCTTATCTTAAGAATTTCATTTGGAATGCAATGCACTCGATACTTTCTAACACTATGAGAATCACATCTGTAATCCCAAACATAAACAAAGCTTGAAACTTGTGTAACAACGGTCAAAAAACGTCAACCTATTTATTTCTGAAATATAATTTTGTTGTCCAAGTGTGGATGCGCTTTAAATTTGACATGCAGTTTATATGTAATGGCACAAATACCTTTCATGAATTGCTGAATAATTCTTTTGAAAATCTGGGTAGAGGAGGTTATGGAATAGACTGGCAAGTGTTATATAGTGTCATTATTTTGCATATTTGGAATGCAATATACAAAATAAATGTTAAAAAAGAAAGCCAAAATAGTGTAATCATGGCTAACAAAATTGTAAAATATATGAATAAATACATGACAATGAACAATCCCGGGCACAACATAATGCAATTTCTTTCCGTAATCCTCGAAATGATAAAACTCTGAAAGTGACTATTCAACAGATGGAAGGGACAACATGAAAAATGGATTTACAAATCAACAATGCTCTAACAATGATGAATTGCGATGCTAAGTCAAGTATTGGGCTGACTTTGTGTGATTATACATGACATACCAAAGAAGCTAGAGGACTGTATTCCACTACAACAACCAGAGAGCAACTAGAGATTGAAGAAGCTAGCTAAAGTAGCTTTCAAATGGGACACAAAGTGGAGCGTACACAAAATTTCCTTTAGAAGTAATTCAGAACCTCCTATTTTGTTGCTTATTGAAAGTATGCTGAGGCAAGACAACAAAGATATAAGATCAGTGGTGGATTTTGCAACAACACTAAATTAGTCATCAATTTTCTAGTTCAATATCTTGTTTTAGTAATGATATCAAATATATTTTGGGCGGCCAATGTACCAGTTCTTTGTAACAAGTTCCCAATCAAACATGCCTGATATGATATGCTTTACGGGAAATTTTAACTTATTCGAATCTTCAGAATTGAGACCAATATGTAATAATTTATAGAGTTATGGACAATATGGGCCATTCTTATCTATAACACGAAGGAAACCTTTTTTTCTATATAATTTTTTTTCTAGAAAGAGGAAGTCTTCTAATTCTTGTTGGAATTCTCAAGTTTTCCTTTTATCATGTTGTTTTTAATGCAAAACTAGGCATCAAGCAGGTATAGGCCCTTACACGCCATCGTTGTTAAAATCTTATCTGGTAGATATTTTTGTATATTTTTTTCGAAAAAGAGGATAACTTCAGATTATTTGATCAGTCCAAATGGATGAACTGCCCTTTCTTACCTAGCCGCTTGTTCTTAATATAATGAAATTGATAAACAACCACTAACTTCACATAATCATATAGTTAATTTTTTTTTTTTGGATAATTTTCTTTATTAGTACTAGTCAAACCACATGTAGGATGCACATGTTTGAATTTTACTCTTTTAACCACACCAAATTTGGTTAGTTTTACGAAAATCCGGTCTGTATTTCGAAAGATATCAAGTTTTTTTTAAAAAAAATTGATACATTTTTTAAATAATAGCATTTCCATGAATCTGTGAATATGTAAGGTTGAATATGTAAATAAAGCTCTAATGTACGAAGTGGTAGTTCATTTTATTATTATTATTATTATTATTATTATTATTATTATTATTATTATTATTTTTAATCACAGGATGCAGAAGAAACAACGAACAACAAATCAAAACAAAAAAATTAACTAGAAAAAGCTACATCTTCTTCCAAACTAAGACGGGAAGAAATGCAGGGAGGTTGGGAAGTTATCCACCGTTGGTGAATATTATGCTTAACAACATAGGTAGCAAGTAGATGAGAAACTTCATTTGCCTCTCGCGGAACATTAGTGAAGACCACCTGATCAGGATTGCAAGTCATCTGTTTGATTTGGTTAATATACCGAAGCAGTCTCCAGGGGACCTTAGGAAGAGAATCATTTAAGGCTAGAATCATAGTATGTGCGTCTCCTTCAATAATAATTCTATTGAACTTCATCTCAACATCAAGTGTGATATCTAACAATGCGTCCGAAGCTTCTGCTAGCATTGGGCTCATGTTATCCGCTATTTCAGCTTCGGCACAAATGAACTTACCAACATGATTTCTAGCTACAACACCACAAGAAGATCCAATTCTCTGCCAGGCTACATCCACATTAAGTTTTGTCACATCAGCAGGAGGTGGACACCATTGTTGAATCCTAATAGCAGGAGCTAATATCTGAGATGGTACCGTGACGTGACCATCAGGCTCTTCCTCAAAAAAATAAAACGTATTAAACCAATACATTCCATGCGCTATAACAGATTGAACATTGATAGGTTTTCTCTCAAACACCAGTGCATTTCTTCCCCTCCATATGGCCTATAACATACACATTCCAAGGTTGAATATGTAGTTATTATCTTGCACCAGTAACCAAGCAACCAACAAATCTTTCATATTGCCAAATGGATTATCCTGCAGTCTCAAGCTAAGAGGACAAGCAAATAAAATAGCTTGAGTAACACAACACTGAAGAAAAATATGAGAGACAGATTCCGCACGATTGTCACATAGTAAATATTCAGTCGGTACCCCTTCGATAAATCTACCAACTTTACTTGAAACTCCAAGTCCTTCTTTCACCACCCTCCAAGCAAAGTTTAGTATTCTAGGAGCTAGTTATTCACAACCCAAAATTTTTTCTACGGAAAAGAATCATCATTAAGCATAGAAGACTCTCTCGAGTTTTCATGGAGAACTTTCTGAAAAGATTGAGCAGTAAAATCACTGTGTGAAGTAAGACACCAGATTAATTTATCTTCCTCCCTCTATTAATATATATTTATTTTAAGAATATGCTCAGCTTCATACGACTCAAAAACATGCATAATCAACTCTTGGTTCCAAGCTGTACCATCACTGTTCATCAAATCCCCAACCAACTGGATATTCAGAGCATTAAGAAACGACGTCGTAGGAGTGAAACCAGATAAGCTAGAAATCCACGGATCATTCCAAATGCTGACCTAGTTTCCTTTCCCAATAAGCCACATGCACCCTCCCTTTAACTGAGGTCTAGTACCTAGCATTGCCGCCCAAGTAGATGTGCACTTCTGTGGCTTCTTAGATGCCAAAAATAAAATATTCCTCAAGTAATTAGCCTTCAAGATTCTACACCACAGAGCCTCTTGATTCTGTAAAAACCTCCAAGTCAATTTTGCCACCAAAGCCTTGTTTAATTCTTCCAAATATCGTAAGCCATGACCACCCACTCCCACTATGTGAAGTGGTAGTTGATATTGAAAAGTTACACCAAGCTATTTTGTCCTTAACCAACCAAAATAACCCTTTTCTTTATATTAGTATATAGTATAAGATTATTTCCACAAAAAAAACCGGTTTTCAACCTTTCTCTGGCAAAAAAATAAAATAAAATAAAAAATTCTAGTTCAAGCTTGTCTTGGTTCACACTTTTATGATCATCTTTATTACAACTTGTGATTAAATCTATGTTTTATTCTGTATATCTTTGATCGTTCTTATTTCTTTTTACTTTCTTCTAGCTATCTGGTGTTTTGGTTTATTAATGGCTAAATAATTTCCTTGTTTCCCCTACTTGCGTTTGCAGATTGGTTATCTCTAATGGCTTTTGCCTCAGTTTATACTGTGATTATAGCTTTTGCTGAGTTCGTCTTCAAGCTTTTGCTTATTGGTTTAGTTCATGTTGGTATCGATGGTTTCAGAGGCATGGTGTTGGAGATTTCTCGAACCTGTGTCAACTCAACGATTCATTGCTTCAGTATATCCCGCACACAAGAATTTTCAAAAAATTCAAATTTCAAAAAAGTCAAAAGGAAACGATATGTTTGGTATCTGATTGCGTTAATTATGGGATTTTCCAGCTGCATTACTTACCATTTCAACACAAATACGATTAATGTTTGTTACCATACTAAAAGCGATGCAATATTATCGCATTCTATTCTACCACCTCATGTTTATCACTTTTACCCTCAAAACCCTAACTGTTACATAGAGATACCTTCCTTTGCAGCCAAAACTGTTAAACCTAATACCTTTCGATCTATGTCTGCTAATATGCAACCCAAAGACAAAGCAATCAATATGGAAGAGGGTAGCTCTAGCCAAGTGAGTGAGCTAGTTAACGAGTTCAAGAAAGCAACACTGGAGCTTGGTGACACGAATGAAGTTGTTGTGGTTATACAAAGCAATATCACTAATGAAGAAGAAGAAGACTCAAACTGGGAAGCTAGTGCAATTGGGAAAGTCATAATAGAAGGGAGAATGAATTATGATACAGTCATGAAGTACATCGATTTTACTTGTCCTTTTCTAAAACCAGAAGACTTAAGAGTTGTTGAGTTGGAGCCTAATATTATGATTTTTAAGTTTATCAATTGGGATTTTCTGAACACAGTGATTAATGAAAGGCCCTAGAATGTTAACAACTTTCTTCTAGTCGTGCATGACTATATTCCTGGCATGATCTACACGGAAAAGCACTTGAATTTTCAACACTTTTGGGTTCAACTAAAATATCTTCTTCCTGAACATATGAATGTATCATCAGTTACAAAAATTGGAGAATTATTGGGTGAAGTAGTAGCAATCGAGCCTAAAGATGCAGTGCCAATAGGCAGTGACCCTGTCAAAGTTTGTGTAAATGTGGATCTCTCCATGCCGATGCGCAGAGGTATCAAGTGCACCACCAATGCTGGTACAGCTAAATGGCAGAAGCTCTTTTTTGAGCGTCAACCAAAGAATATTTGCACAGAATGTTACATCATCAATCACTCAAACGGTGCTTGTAAAGATGCAACTATCTTTCTTAAAAAGGCTCATGAAAAACCATATTTTGTTGGTAACATCAATAATATTCGCAAGAACATTAAAGTAATCAATAGAGAAGCTGCTCCAGCTGTCAAGACGAATCAGAAGAAGTTTTCCAAATCAACTATCTTTGTCCCTCCTAAAGATGGTGAAAAAATTAATTTGGAATCTCTACTTCTACAGGAAATTCATGTCACTGAAGAGGATAGCAGGCTGGGTAAGATACATAGGATTGAGGCTTCTAATGCTGAGGCGACTGATACTGCTGAGTCTTCATCATCAAAAGCCAATAATGATACCAACATGGCAAACCAGGCAACTCACAGGGTCACAGTGAAAGATAACCATTCATCTCACTCAAACATGGGGAATCAGGTATTTTTGTTCTCAGTTTTTTTCAAACAAGCTAATTTCTATTCTCATAAAATTTCAGTGGTTAATACTAGGTCTAGGGATGCTTTTAATATAGTGCATGGTTTTCAACACATATAAGTTAATTGTATTTCGGTTTTACATGTGCATCACATTTACTTTCATTATTTTTCTTGCATAACTAGGTTTAATCAACATATCAAGCTTCTAGAAACTATAGCCTACTCTCAGTCACTTTTTATTCTTCATAAAATGAGATTAATTGCTTGGAATGTCCAAGGACTTAAAACTCAGGCTACTAGGGATCGTCTTAGAAATCTTATTAGAACCCAAAATCCAGATATGTTATTTCTTTGTGAAACCAAAGTAATTGAAGATAAGATGAAATCTTTATTATCTCCTCTCAGATTTCCTAATGCCAGATACTTACAACCAATTGGTCTTTCTGGTGGTTTGGTACTTTTGTGGAAAGATGGATTTATTTGTGATATTGTAAGCTGTGAAAATAATATGATACATGCAGTTATACAAAGTGATCCAAGTCAGCAAGAATGGTTAATCTCCTTCATGTATGGATTCTGCAATTATTCTAAGAAGAAAGAGCAATGAGACTTCATTAAAGATATTGGGATTAACATTTCTCAACCTTGGGTGCTTCTAGGAGATTTGAATTTTCATCTGAATGATAATGTTTCTTCTTCTTATGCTTCCCCTTCTTCTGGTGATGGCTTGGTCAATTCTATAATTCAAGAAGTTGGTCTGGAGGATATGGGATTCATTGGAAGAGAACATACTTGGTCTAGTAACAACAAAGGAACAGACATTAGAAGATCAAGAGTTGATATGGCTTTAGCTAATGCACACTGGAGTAACCAATTTCAAGATTCAAAACTACTTCACTTAAGTCAGAATGGAAGTGATCACTGTCCCATAATGCTTGTAACTGATTACTCTCAACCCAAATTATGGAAACCCTTCAAGTTCTTCTTTATTTGGTTACAAGACAGAATGTGTAAGGAGGAAATAACAAAAGCTTGGGACAACTCAGTTCAAGGTTCAACAACACACAAGTTCATCAAGAGACTCCAGTTCACTAGGAAGGCTCTTTCAAAATGGAACAAAAAACATTTTGGTTATATCAATAAGAATGTGGATCACTTTCAAAAACAGTTAGATGAGATACAAGCACAACCTTTCTCAAGAGCTAACACTGCTAAAGCTGAAGAGATATCTAAAGAATTAGATAAATGACACCAGATTCAAAATGATTTCAACAAGCAAAAGTCAAGGGACAAATTTATCAAAGAAATGGACTACAATACCAATTATTTTCATACTTTAACAAAAAGGAAAAGGGCTAGGAACAATATTGATCCCTTAAAAGATATTAATGGTAATTGGGTTCACTCTAGAGAAGATGTTTCCTTACTTCTAACTAATCATTTTATGAACATCAGTACTTCTACTTCTCCAGGTATTGAAGAACATCATTATTCTCTCATTCCTACTTTAATCACATAAGAGGAAAACATTTTACTTCTTACAATTCCATCTGATGAGGAAATTCATAAAACACTTAAAGGCATGGAAAGTTGGTCTGCTCCAGGACCTGAAGGATTTTAAGCAGGTTTCTACAAATCACAGTAGATTACAATGGGGGAAGATGTTTGTAATGTGGTGAAAAATTTCTTTTACTCAAAGCAGATGCCAAGACAACTGAATAAGACCTATATATCTCTTATTCCTAAGAAGAGTAAACCAAATACTCCCTCTGATTTTAGGCCCATAGGATTGTGTAACACTTCTTATAAGATTATTTCTAAAATCTTAGTTAACAGGATGAAGCCTTTCATGGATAAAATAATTTCTCCATATCAAGCTGCTTATATGTCAGGCAGATTAATAAATGGTAACACAATTATAGCCCATGAAATTATTCATTCCATGAAAAGGAAATAAGGAGAAGGAGGTTGGTTAGCTCTCAAGTTAGACATGTCTAAGGCATTTGACAGATTAGAATGGTCTTTCTTAATGAAAATTCTGAGCAGTTTTGGATCATCTGAAGATTGGTGTCAGTTAATACATCAATGTATAAGCACTACCTCTCTTTCTGTGCTTGTTAATGGGTCTCCATGCAATGATTTTCATCCAACAAGAGGTATAAGACAAGGTGACCCCTTATATCCATACTTATTCATTCTTGCAATGGAGTGGTTTTCTAGAACAATGGTTGATGCTCATAATAACAAAAGTATTCAAGGAATTGCAGCAGCTAGAGGAGCACCACCAATTAATCACCTGCTTTTTGCAGATGATTGTCTCATTTTTACTCATGCCAATTTAACCAGTGTGAATAATATCCTTCAAGTTTTGCAGGATTTTAGTTCTCAATCTGGTCAGGTCATTAATTTTGACAAATCAGCTGTCCATTTTAGCAATAATCTGGATCCTAGCACTTGCAACACTCTAAGTCAAATCTTAGGTGTTAAACTTATGGATAAAAATGAGAAATATTTGGGCTCTCCTCTCTTCATTGGTAAATCTAAAGTTCAAGCCTTTGCAAATATTCAGATTGCTTTTGAAAGAAGATTGGGTACTTGGCAGGGTACAAGAATGCATCAAGCTGGCAGAACCACTATGGTAAAGGCAGTCCTTAATTCCATTCCAACTTATCGAATGAGCACTTTTAAAATGCCTAAAAATCTCTTGAAGAAGTTAGACTAAATTCAAAGGAGATTTTGGTGGGGATACAAATCCAATAGAGACACTAACCTTATTGCTTGGCAAAGTATGTGCATATCTAAAGATCTTGGAGGTTTAGCTTTCAGGGATCTAGAGATGTTAAATCATGCCTTACTTACCAAATTGGCATGGAGAATTCAACACCAGCAAGATCAGTTACTGGGTAAACTTCTAAAAGCTAAATATTTCAAAAATGAAGAATTTCTTCACATTGCTGCTGAGAAGAATAACTCTTCATGGGTATGGAAAGGGATTCAACAAGGTTTGTTTATACTACAACAACACTGCAACTTTGAAGTTAACAATGGAAAAACAACAAGAATATGGATGGATAGGTGGATTATAGGTTTACAGGAAAAAATTGAACCAATTGATCCTTCTCATCTACAATATGTGTTTGTGAATGAACTAATTATTGCTGAAGCTAATACATGGAATATACCTCTCCTTAATACACTGTTTGCACCTGAAGTGGTGGAAAAGATTAAAGTAATGCAGTTATCTTTATATGAAGATGATGTTCTCAAATGGCTTCCTTCAAGAGATGGAAACTTCACTGTCAAAAGTACTTATAACAAGTTGACAGAAAACAGAATTCAACATCATATTGCTACTAGTAATGTGCCTAAGGAAGTCTGGAAATCTTTATGGAAACTACAACAGCCCCACAAGATCAAACGTTTCATATGGAAGTGTCTTAAGGATGTGGTTCCAACCAAGGAAAGGATTTCTCAGTACAATCACAACATTGATAACTACTGCAACATCTGCAATCATCAAAATGAGTCATTATTTCACTTGCTTATTTCCTGCAATCATGCCAAAGCTGTCTGGAACTCTCTTAACATCAACATTGCAGAAGTCATTGCAAACTATAACAGTGTAAGAGATTGGATTATCTCTTGGTTCTCTAAAGTCAACAACTCTAACATGGAGGATCTGGAGAGATGGAGGCATACTCTTATGGTTGCTTGCTGGATCATATGGAAAGAAAGATGTGATAATATCTTTCAAAATAAATCTCTTACTCCTGCTACCACAGTTTCTAGAATTACGCATCAATTAGCTAGTCTCAGAAACATAGAAAGCCCTTCGGTAATAAGTAGTGCTTATATTTTAGATACTACAACAACTGTTAGGGTTCAACTAGATGACACATTACCATTCACAGTCTACACTGATGCCTCTTTTGATCACTCTACTAATACTTGTGGCACTAGCATGGTGCTTTTCTCTGATGCAGGTGAAACAAAAGGATTCAGAGGCTCCTATGCAGATAGAGTAATAGATGCAGAAGATGGAGAATGTATGGCTATAGTGGAAGCACTCAGCTGGATCAAAGCCGCAGGAAGAGATAGAGTTAAAGTAATTGTTGATGCGGAAAATGTAGTTAAATCCATTCTATCTGAAGATTCTTTTATTAGATGGGAAAATACAAAGTTTATTAGAGATATTAAGCTTCTCAATAACTCCTTCATTAGTTGTCAATTTATTCATGTCAGGAGGGATAGTAATAATCTGGCAGATGCTGTTGCTAAGAAAGTGAGAAGAGAGAAATCGTCTATTGATGTTTCTCAGAATGTTTTAAGTTGTTTACAAACCTTTTTAGGCATGCATTTTGAACCTGCCAATTATTAATAAAATGTTCTCAGTTATCCAAAAAGAAAGTATAAGATTATTTCAAAAGGCCATTATAAGATTATTTCTTTAGATTTAAAAAAAAATTGAAAAATTGAAATTAATTTAGATAATTTTGGCATGATAATTGCAATTATTTCAAAATTCATCTAATAGCTCTTCCTATAATTTAACACCTCTGGATGAAGACTGGATCAATAGTTACCAGATGATAAAGGAAAAACGAAATCCTATGTATCTGTACATGAACGTCCGAAATTGTTTTATGTCATTTCAACAGGAATAAAAATAAAAGGACTTCATTGATTCAAAGACATGTGTTTGACATAAAACTGCAGCTGCTTAAAAATAAACGCATATCTATTAGAATTGACGTAGCACCACATTGCGACCTCTGATTTTTTTTTCTTTTTTTCCGTAAAACGTGAATTAATTCCAGATACAAGTTTTTTCTTATTTCAACACTTTTGTATTTACGCAAACCACTTTCTTTTCATGATCTATCCATTTCAACACAAGTAAAATTGCGCATATACGCAAGTTCTTTTAATACTAGTTAGGAACTAGTTCCATTGAGGATCATTGATTAGATTGAGAAGCAACCTTGTAAACAATTTACAAGTTTTAACGATCACACGCTGTGGTGTATGTCATGGATAACAGTCTAATTGATGGTGCAATCCTGCTAGGCTAGCATCATCAACCGATCTCCTTTGCAAAATTTCTTAGTTTTCATACTCAACCCTAGAAGAAGTCGTCAGCTAGCACGCACCATACCTTATCAGTGCGTGGTTTACGCGGGCCAGTTGCTATGGAGAGAGAATTTTCACCCCTTGAGTGAAACCATAAGACGTTTCTTTACACTTTTACAGTTACACCGACTTTTTTTTACGTTATCTTATTTTTTTTCTATATATACACACAACTCGAAGATCTTTTCTTCCTCAACACATTTCTCCCGCTTCAAAATCTTCATTTCCACTTCTCCTTCTTCATTTCCTTGTACCACTTATCATTTGATTCTGTTATTGATCCTCGATTGAAGTTTTGATTTCAGTCTCTTTTTATATCAACCGAACGAATCCGATTCGATCGAAGCAGCAGAAGACCTCTTCAACTCAAAGGTTAGGAATCGTAATCACTATTTTTCGTATTGAAATTTACCCGTGTTCGTTGAAATTTATGTTATGTATGCCTGTTATTGATGGAGAATGTCGTTTATCTTTTGTTATTTCCATGCATAATTTGATTCTTCATTTGTGATTTTTATGGTTTATGACGTTGTTGTTGAAGGGTCTGAATTTCATTGCTATTGAGAACAAATGGATGTTTCTGTTATTTGTTGCAATTTGGTAAAAAGGAATTTTGGAAATTATTATTTGATTGCTCTGTTGATTAGCTGCGTGTGATTGGCCTTAAAATCAATGATATCAATCACAATAGTCTCTGCAATAGAAGACTTGAATGGTCTCCTTATTTCTGGATCTCTATCTGTTCTTTGGCTCAAGTTTAGGGGATATAGTTGGAGCTATATCTGTCATTTCCCTCATGGACTATTTTAAAACCCGGAAACTTCTATTCTTTTCTGAGTTGGATTCGTCTGTTTGGATTCTCAATAATATACCCTTCTCAACGAAAAAATCAATGTCAATTCCATCTTCTTCTCCTTCTTCTTCTTTAATATGGAAACGAATCTCAACTATCTGATAAAAAAATTTGTCTCAATTTCTCAATCGTTGTCAGTTTTCAGTCCATAACTTCTCAAGTCATCCTAATAAGCACTGTATCAACAGTATTAGTATTTTTGTCTCTTGGAGACATAAATTTAGGGCAAACTATCTCATCCACTATGACGACATCTTCGATCAGAAATTTAACAATATTTGTTCTGCTAAAAACTTATCTCTAGTGACGTTTATGAGACCTTGCCGCTTTTGTCCTGATCCTAATTATTGGCTCTGACTGAACACAGAAGCCATTTGTTTTAAAATAATTCAACATTTATTTTATTCAATATAATAATTTTCATAAAGAATATAAAGAGCTTCCTAGGCAATTTTATTTAGAAATGTTTTTCCAGGAATGAGTTCTGTATATACAAAGACTGCAAACAATTAGCAGTTTATAGGATTTGAGTATTAAAAATCATTGTCTGTGAAACTTTCTTTCCAAGCGTTTTCTTTTTGAACCAGATTGCCCATGTTTCTAGAATTTGTATCCTAGAGTGTTGGATGAAAACACAACATTTCAGTCTTAAGTTGTGAGGTGAAGGTTGCATATTGCCTTGCTTCTATTGCCTAGACTTGTCATTTTCTAAAACATGAATCAGCATTGGGATCATAAGCTACAGATCACCTAGATTCTTTAGTGGCAAACTTTTCTCAACTCCCACCTTGTGAGCTTGTTCAGAATTAAGAGTGTCCTAAATTTGTTTTCTTTTGACTTGTCGAATATAATTGAACCTGATGAAGGGGGTATAATTTATTTTACGAGTAGATAGATAGACAAGAGGATTCAGACAGTGTGATATTGATTTGATTCCGTGATTTTTAGATGTTATGTGATTCATTTGCTAGATTAGTTACAGTTTTAACCTTAACATATGTTGGAACACTTATAATCTTTTTAATAATTTAATCTCATCTTTCCTTTTGATATTTGATTACTTCAGAAGTTTTAAATTCTGAAAAAATTGAAAAGTTGAATCTTGAGAAATGTCATTATCTAACTAGTAAAGTAACAAAACTAATTGCTATCTTCACAACCAACCCACTTCTTAGTAGAAGAAATAAGAAGATATATTTTTGGTAAATTCTTTACTTTTAAGTTTTAATTGAAGATGATAGTGGCCATGAGCTCTTTACAGTTCTAAACATGTAAGATTGAAACACCTACTTAACGAGTAAAACACACTTTAGGAAATATTTTGCAAACTAAAGCACGTCTTACCTGGACTGCTTAGTTTTCTTGTGATCCATCTCTATGTGTTATATTGCAATTTGTAATGTCGAGACAAAGATGCTAGCACACCAGAAAAACCTGGCTGGGTGTGCACATAATTTATAAAATATAATAACACGGAAAGCATTAAACTGAAATCTTTTAAGCGTCTCCCAGTGATGTGATGGCTAGGCCAAGACAGACTAGAAGGATTTAAGATGGTGGGTTCCAATGTCTGTCTATTGGGTAGGCATTAGTTGCATTCCTCCTAGTGGGTTAGGACCATTAGGTTGGTGGGACATTGTTGCATGCTAGCCTTAAGTTAAATAGATTCAGATAAGTTTTTGTTTCATGGGCACTTCTGTCTCATGAATAGTTTCTTTGATGGAATGATCTCCACGATTTAAGTCTTCAAGATCCTAGTTTTTCTCTGTGATCCTGGATCACATCATAGACAATTTAGATTTTTTGACAATTGGATATATAAAGAGTGTTGTTATTTCCCCCTCCTAAAATTTGAGGAATTTGTGAACCATTATGGGTGAAGGGAGAACGGTGAATGTGATGCCCCACTGAGGGAGGAGAATAACATGTTTCTTTTCTCCCTTCCCTGAATACCTTCCTACTCTCCTCCCAGCTTTAGGTGTCACTCTGCTGAAACATGAAAGGTTGAAAGTTATAAATTAGCTTAATTACCATACACTCTTGGAGAAAGTAAGAAGAAGAATGAACAATCGTTGGGTTCTATTTCTAAAGTTAAACTTGTCTACTTCTTATTGGGTTAGGGATTGGGTATCATTGGGCTTGTAATACACAAGTTGTCTACTTCTTAGTTCTTCTTCTTTGTGACGAAGTTTGTGAAGTTTCTCACTTACTACTTATGATTGTGCCAGTGTAGGCACCTTTTGTTGACAAAATTCTCTTGATGGTCACACCATTGTTGGATTGTGAACATCTTACCGTTCCTTTTACTCCATTTGGATTCTTCTGCAATCACCTCTGCCTTGGTATTATTAATTCACACTTTACACTTTTTTTCTCTCAGTAGGTTTGGTTGTTTCCCAATTCCAAACTTATGTTTCTATAATTAGTTCACTAACTTTAACACATTTTGGTTTTCCCTTCTATTGACACTTAAATTGCATATCATAGGTTCCAGTAGGTTTATGCTGGTCCCCCACTATTATTACCCCTCATCTCCTTTTCAATCTCAAGACTTAATGTGTCGACCATTTAACTTCACTTGTTTTCAACTAAGGAAAATATACAGTCTAAGCCTGTAAGGTCAGCATCTAAATAGAATTTTCTCTGTACCATTTTGAATGAATAATGTTTTGCCAGGCAGGCACAAGTGAAGACTATCTTATTTACATCGTTAGATTTTATTCAAAAACCGAGGGGTATGCTCAAACAACAATGATGAAAAGGACCAACTTAAAAACTGTTACTATTAGATCAACAATTGACTGATCTCTATAAGCTTTAGATCTGTTCAGCATCTACCTTGAGCAGTGAAATACTTAGCTGAGAGGTAGAGAGGAGTTTGTTTCATATTTTAAAGTACTAAGATAATTGTACCTCTTCTTTCTTTTTCATTTGGTTTAAGAAGTTGAGAGTCTTGTGACTTAGTAACACCACAATCTTGATTCTTTTTGAGAATATTTCTGTTGTTAGATGCTACTTTCCTTTTTGTGTGTGCCTTTACATGATTATTTGATATACATTGAGTGCCAGTTGCGTTTATAAACTTGCCAAATGACTAGATTGATTAAATTAAGTTGCCAACTTGATACTTTGCTCTTTCAAAAAAAATTGATATTTTGCTAGAGGGGGCATAAGTATATCAAATTTGTGTTTGTCTATTCTAGTTTCCTTAATATGGGATAAGGATGTACTATTATGATAATGATAATTAATATCAGCACTTATAGCTTGATGGGGATTTAGTATTTGTATATTACTTCTATAGATATCTTCTTCTGCTAGATTAGATTAACTGTGTTATTAATGTAATATGAAGCATAGTGAATATTTGGAAAAAGGAAAACAGTTGTCCAATCGTCCAATCAAAACTTATCTTTTATCACTCCCTTTAGACTTAATATATGAGTCACTGGTCTCATGATCATCTTTTCCAAACCACAAAAGGACATCTTGGATTCGTTTGTATTCAAATGGCTCCACACGTTAGGAATATCACTTCCACTTTTATGCATCCTTGAGTATAGTTGGATACCCATGGTAGATATAGCGGTCCACAAGCTAGTGATTTGTTTAACTTCCAAGTCACCGAATAACAGCTTAACCTTTGGGTAATTACCATTAGTTGTACTTCACATGAGTTGCGTAACATTACAGTAAATTCCATTGACTTGAATAATTATTTGATACAGACACGTGTATTAATGCTCTATAAACTCTCTTTCTTCCCTTTCCTTTTCTTACTCTTCTTTTGAATTGCACTTTTCAGCTGAAACAAGAGATTATTTGGCTATGGAGCAATACTTTCACGAAATCATGGCACAGCAAGCAGATGGAAATGGAATTCAACCACAGAAGTGGAAATCAGTTTCAGCTGCGGCAGCTGCGGCAGCTGCTGATGCAGTTACCACTACTCCCTTAGACAACTCAGTTAATGCTTGTTTTGACTGCAATATTTGTTTAGAAAATGCTCACGAACCTGTTGTCACTCTTTGTGGACATCTTTATTGCTGGTCGTGTATCTATAAATGGCTTCACTTACAGAAAGCCACCAAGGAACCCGAGAATCAACCCTTGTGCCCTGTGTGTAAAGCTAGTGTCTCCTTGTCTTCACTAGTTCCTCTCTATGGACGTGGTCGTGGTCAGCGATCATCTGCATCTGAAGTTGAACCTGATAAGAAAGGACCTTTTCCTGGATTACAAATTCCATGCAGACCTTCAGCTTGTGGTGCACACGCCCTAACGGCAGCTACACCATCACGAACTATTCCTCGTCAACTTCATCAACGAAATCTCATTGAGTCACAGACACGGCAACAACATCAACATCGTCATGATCAACCCTATTTTAATCAGCAACCGATGTTTAACCTCGGTGGGACAACAACAATGAACGCATTTAATCCAGTGGTTGAAATGTTTGGAGACATGGTTTTTGCAAGAGTATTTGGTAACTCGGAGACGGCTAATATGTATGGGTATCAATACCCTATGAGTGGTAGTGGTAGTAGTAGAACATCATACTCTCAAGCAGGGAATAGTAGTCCTAGAGTGAGAAGACAGGAGATGCAAGCAGAGAAATCCCTCAACAGAATTTCAATCTTCCTTTTCTGTTGCTTTGTTCTGTGCCTACTCTTGTTTTGATCAAGCAGGGAGTAGCTCCTACTTACCACTCCTGATATATCCTCTTTATACATCATCTTGTACACATTGTAAAAAGTGAAGGGGTATAGGATAAAGCTAATAGTAGTTGTAATGTAATAGTAGTGAAAACCAATACCAACCCGCATGGGGTTTTTCTTCATAATTGTCACCGGACTGTTCTCCTAAATTGGATTTTCCTTTTATTCAACCGTCTTTTCCCGCTTTTCCTAGGATGCACCCAAATCTTTTCTTCAAACCTTTAATATCCTAAGTCATACGATCCTCACGTCGCGCGGGGACGACCCTTAGACTAGAAGTGTAAAATACCTTGTTCTCAATTGTTCTCTCTCCTCTAATTTTGTTTCAAAACCCAATCCCAACAAGAGCAAATCCTCTTTTCTCTCACAAAATTAATAAATTTATGCCGGAGAAAAAATTTGGGAAAATAAAAACAAACAGAAACTCGGAAAAAGAAATGCTCAATAAATTTGTAAACTTCTCATATTTTTCCGGAAAAAAAAACTAAGCTAAACCTAAGATTTCAATCCTTCTTAATTCTCTCAAGCATTAAATCGTATCATATGAATTTTAGGGTTCTGATTCTATTATCTTTATTTTCTCCACGACATCCTCTTTTCCTTTCCCTATTTTTATCTTTCAGTTTTCGCGATTTTTAAGGTTTCTCTCGTTTTATGGTTTAATGCTTACATCATTGATAATTTTGATGATTCTGTTGAAGATATTAGATCAATTATGATTTTCCTCAATAAAGAATGTAAGATTTCTGTCTACATTTGTTTTTGTTCTTGCTTGATTAATTCAATTGGTTTGTATACAATTTCTGTGAGATTTTCATCTCATTCCATCGTATATGACATGCATGTGGCTAAAAAGGAGAATCCCAGTGGAGTGGATGATTGTAGACCAATTGGTTGCTGCAATATGGTGAAGATACGCGATATTATAGGCCCAGAATTGATTTATCTTGTTATTATTTATGATTGCCAGCAATAATAATGAATCTAATCTCAACTCCTATACAAAACAACTAATTATTTTATGTAGGAATTACCTATAGATCCTATTATAGTGTTCTTAGTTAGTGGCAGGTCCACCCACTAAAGCCCAATAACCAGAGGTCCATAATTAAAAGAAAGAAGAAAAATGGACCCAATTTTTTATCACTTGGTCCTGTACACGTGCGAAACTAGGAAAATATTTTCGATAAATGTTTGGATTACCCTTCATACATAATAACGATAAGACTAAATCAGTCACAGAGATTTTCATTTTCTCTTTCCACAACTCCAGCTCTGCGTTGAAGATCGAAGAAACTCCATTTGAAAGCATCACCGACGAGTTTTATTGAATGAATCATCAATAAAATCCAACAAACAAGATAAGTTTCATCTATTTTGATTGTTTAATTCGGTCGTAATCCTTGATTTATCAGTTTGGATAAGAATTTACAGAAAAATCTATGGTTTCAGAAACCCTATTAGCACTAAATTCACTTTGAATTCCTAACTCGATTCACAATTAGTTTTTAGATCTGTAATCTCATTTCCTTTCTCGGTGATTTTAGCTAAAGATTGGTTGTATAGATCTGAGTTGTTGATGTTTGATTGTAGATCCGTGGTTGCAGGATCCGGTAGCACATATATGTCGTACTGATGGTATTATAATTGTTGTATATGTTTAAGATGTGTAAAATCCATCTCTTTGTTTTGAATTTTTCTTGTTTATGAATCTGTTTTTGTAATTGATATTATTTTGATTGGGTGGATTGTCAATTTGAGATAATTTTCCGTTTTTGGTAGATTATTTTTTTTCCCAGTTAAAATCATACTTTCTCTTGTTGTTTTAATTTCATAATCAGGAGTACATATGTGATGTACTGAATATAATACGGTCGTTGTATGTTTATAAAATGTGTAACATCTAAATTTTGTGTATATGTGTGTGCTTTGTGTAAAAAAAATAAGTATCAGTTTGATAATCTAATGAATCAACATTGGTATATGTCTTTCTTTTAATTTGGTGCAGGCCTTTGTCGTTGGATTCATGCTATGTTCTTATTCGGATCTAGAGAATAACATAATTCAGGTAGGTAGCTCTTAAGTTTTTTATTCTGATTATTCTTTTATAGTTGATTCTATTTTCAGTTGATTTTGGGTGTGATCCAGCAGTGCATATATGATGTACTGTTTATATCAGTATGCTATATATGTAGTGCTGCAAAAGAATCCAGCAGTGCATATATGGCGTACTGAAAAAGAATTGTTTTGCTTTTGTTATATTCATTACTTGTTTTGATATGCAATTGATTTTTAGTTTTTGAATCCGTCTAGTGGATATAGGTCGAAGAAGAACGATTTGTCTGTTGGTAGTTTAGTTCGGGTTAGGCGTAGGAATGGATCGTGGTGGTCGTGGCGTATAATGGGATTTCCTGAATTTCCTGATGGTTGCGTCCTTTCTCTGAAGGATCAAACTCCGGTGAAGTTCTTGGGACGATATAATGCAAACATGTAAGTGTTTCGATATTCTTGTTTATGTAATCTTGTTTAGTATGAAGTGTGTTTTAATGTGTGTGCATAATGTATGTACTGCATTCTCATGCATTTTTAGTGTGTTTTGATGAGAGTGTGTAATGCATGTATTGCATTCTCATGCATTTTTAGTGAGTTTGATGGAGTCCATAATGAATGTACTGTATTATTCCCAGATAAGTATTGTAGAAGGTTTTTGCATCTTCATTTGGTATAATTTGGCAGTGTGCATATGTTGCACTGCTGAAAATTCAGTTTATATACGCTACACTGATGAGAAATCAGTGTATAAATGTTGCATTCTGTAAAAATCACAGTCTACACTTCATAGAACATTACAGTAGCTGCTGGTTTTTTGCTCCATAACTATTATTCTGCACTAAGCATAACCAAGTAATCCGCTTGGAGTTTTTATACATTTTTTGATCATCTCAGTTGGTCACTTAGCAGGGGGCTCAACAAGACGTGCTAGTTGATATGGTTTCATAAAGTCATTCTTACAAGCAGAGATTGGTGCACCTTATCAACACAACTACGTAAGACTCTTGCTTAAGTTTCTTTTTTCGCATAGAGGAATACCAAAAAAAAAACTAATAAACAGTTTATCTCCTTGCTATAACTTTTTCTCTTAGTATACCAGCACCGTCGTCTATCCGCTGGACAATCCATAACGATTTTAGTTTCAATTTTTAAGTATATTCACTCTATAATTACCCAAGTTGGACTAAGTGAAGTATTGTTCATTATGGGGACATTGATAGGATCCTGTACATATTTTTCTTAACATTAAATCCGTGTTATTATGTTTAAAATCCACTGAAAATATGAGTGCATCCAATATGTACTGATAGTTGTGAAACGAAGACTTGCCTTTCTTAGCATTACACATAGGTTTAGATAGAATTAGTTGTGTTTTGTAACGCAATCACTGTCATGGTGTGAAAGGAAGAATTTTGTTTCTTAGCATTATCCATTGGTTATATGATCTTTTTGGGTTGGTAATGGAATTGGCTTATTAAGCAGTTTATGTGTCGGTTCGAGAACGATTTTTTTTTTTGGATTATACAGTATGAATTGAGTTTATTCAAGGATGATTTTTGTAGATGTAAAACATGAACTGAGTGTAGGTATACTGTCAATAAATTGGGTGTATAAGTACTGTCAAGAAATAGTTATTTGTTGCCTTCGAAAAAGAAAGGACCGAATAAATTGAGTGCAGATGTACTGTCAAGAAATTGAGTACATCATTTATAGACTGGAAAACATTTTGCAGGATTATTACTCTTCGTTAGTTGGTATGGTTTGCTAAACGTCTACACGTCTTAAGAGTTTTCATTGGTAATGGGTGATAAGTGCCTTAAATACATCTTTTGAATGTCAATTTTTTATGCTTTTCTTAGTTATTTCTCTTGTATTTTTGTATATTACGTTTGTTTTATTTTGCAGGCATTTTGGAGTCATGTTACATGAAAGAAGAGGAGAAGAGGCATAATTCATCATTTTGGATACGCTAGGTGGGATTTGAAGCCAAGGCAGTCACACTTATTAATCGGGGTAGCCACCTGCTGTGATAAGCGCCAGTCTTATACGCAGCAACAACAAAGCTAGGTCCTAATACACTCGACCAGTTCCGCTCATTTCATCTCAGTCTACAACCAAAATACGAAGAGCTGCTGCCAAGAGTTCACCGTTGTCCAACAAAGTCGACCAGCAGCTAGTCACGGTTCTTGTGGTCGTGTTTGAGGAGGAAAGGCGTGATCCAGAAGCTCAGAACAACACGACAGAGTGAGAGATTAATACCGAGAAACCAGTTGGGAAAGAGTTGTTGTCTGTCATTGATTGGAATGAAGATCAAGGGAGATCAGGACTGGGATCTCGAAGCTGAGAAGGAAATAAAGATTGGGTATTCAATTTTGGAGAGTTTGGTTTGATTTTGAAGTCGTTTTGCTTCCAAGAGAAGGCAGTGAGGAGAAGACAAGTTGTTGCCGTTATGATGATAAGTAATGATGAATGTTTCTGATTTTTGAATGAATTAGAAATGTGGATGCTTGTGTAATTTAATTATTGTCGCAGGGAAGGAGATTGAAAGAGCTTAGGATTCAACATCAAGCTCAGAACTGTATATAAGCAAACTGCACACAGGTTGTTTGTAGAAAGGCCGGAAAGAGCATTTCTTCACAGTTTCAAGATCAGCTGCGACCAGCTTAGTATGTCAGATGTAGGAGATGTTAAAAATGCAGACAAGGGATTGTGCAACCAGTATTCACAAATCCAAGTAAGTCTTTTGCAGTTATCATCCATGGTTACATTGGTTGTACAAGGGTTCGACCAGACTTTCGACAAGAGTTTGAGGCGAGTAATCAGTGAAGAGGGCAACAGTTCTGCCCAAGTATTGTGTAGCTGCTAGTCTTGGCTCGAGGCTGTGCACAAGGGCTGTCTGGCAAAGGCAAAAGCTTGATTTAGAACTTGAGATAAACATGGAAACATTGGTCGAATATTCAAAGATTGGGTTTGTAAAACTTGGACGAAAAACCAGTTAAGAGAGTGAAGCTTCTTGTCGTTGATTTTGATAGTTAACAGTGCAGAAGATATGTACTCGAATTTATAAGTAAATAATCTATGTGTACTCAAATTTGTAAGCAGTGCAGCGGATATGTACTCAATATAATAAGGGTGTAGACACACACACGTTTGGTAGTAGAGGGTATTATGGTCATTTCAATGTTTTCAATTAATTTTGGACCTCCAGATAAAAGAAAATTCCGGTTGGACCCTACTATAAATAACTATATGGGCCCAGGACCAACCAACAAATTTTCCTTATTTTATTTTATTTTATTTTATTTTCTTCTCTGTTTGGTTTGGTATTTTGGTTAATACATGTTTTCTAATTTGAATATTTGATTACTATTACAATTTTATTTTTTTAATCTGCAGGTTAATAAAAGTAGGACATACCAATTAGTCCTAGGCAGATGAAGTCAAATGGGGAATATATCAACTAAAATGTGGGATCAGTCAAATGGGGAATTTATCAACTACGACAAAAACAAGCAAGTATTAAGGTATTTTCATGTTCTTTCTTCTTGGCTACAAAAAAGTCAGCTACAAATTTGACTGAATACAAATTAGATGAAATCACAATACCGAATACTCGGAAAGTAAGAAACACGAGTTATCGAAGAAAAATTCCATCAAACATTTCGTTGAATATTGGCATAATTGAAAGCGGAGGTATAAAAGTAGTAGAAAACTCCCTACACGTGCAATAATGTAACTTGTAATCTTAGAAAAAAATCAGGATAGTTTTCACAAATATCACAAAGTAAACCTTAGCTTGATCAAACAAGACCATGTTGTTAACCTTCTCCTTATGCGATACTTTGCTCCACTTCTGTACAAATTACAGAGAAAAAAAGCGCATTATAAAATAAAATTTTAAAGTTCAACATTAAAGAAGAACCAATCATGAACAAACCTTCTTATTTTGTTTACCACCGCTAGATTGAGCTTGTTTTGAAGGTGATGGTGAAGCTTTCTCCTTTTGTTCCTGAATTAAAAAAAAAAAGAGAATCAGTAAAATAAAATCAAGAAAACACACAAGTTGAAAAGATGAACAAATACAAAGTACCAACCATCGATTTGCAGTGATTAAGTCATATACTCTGAAAAACTAATCCTGAGAGAGAAATTAGAACCCTTTTTAGAAATCGACATCCTAATTAGAGATCAAAACTATAAGAAAGCAAACGGCAAAAGAGTAGACAAATAGTAGAAATCAAAACCCTAAGGAAGAAATCTACAGAAGATGAGAAACAAAAATATAGAACTCAAAACCTTAATTAGAGATCAGTACAAAGTATAAACTAAAGATCAGAAAAAATGTGTAGAAAGCTTACCATTGATTAAGCATCTTAGAAAGGTGGTGTATAGGACTGCACAACGGGTAGGGTGGGTAAGATATGACCTATTTCGCCACCCTACCCGCTAAATGGCGGGTAAGAAACTTTTTACCCGCCACCCTACCCGTCATTAAACGGATAAGATCCTACCCGACCCATTAATTGACGGGTCGGGTAGGATAGGGTGGCGGATATAACCGTTTTTTTTTTTTTTTGTTCTTGACTTTCTGGTTAAGAATAAGTTTATTCTATCCCGAGAGTAAGAGAGGCCCTCAGATTCTCAGATCGATCATATAAAGAGAAAAAGAGCTATGTCTATATCTGATTTATCGATCTCAGTTGTGTAGCCAAGTACTTAAAGTCTCCCCCATCCCAAAGACCATAGTTTTGTTTTCTTATTAGTTTTATTCCTTTGCAGCAGCATCTTAGTGCATGGCTAGGGTCCATCACAACCACTTTGCCCTTGAAAAGAATGCCATGTATACATTGTGTACACCTTGACAATAACACGCCATATGTTGTTACTTTTACAGTCACTGCGACTGGCTGAGTGGGAATTGGGAATGTAGTGAAGAGAAACTAGTGAGTATAGTGATTGTGTTTTCTCATACAATACAACGTCTCCCCTCTTCCCAGGCAGGCTCAGCAGGTATTTGCACCATTCCTATCCGACCAAAAATCACAAGTCTATAAAATACAGTAATCCTAACAAAACTGACAATATTATCCTTGAAACTTTGTTTTCTTTCCTTCTCACTTGCCAGATTATTGTCCCTGATCATCAGAGACAAAGATGAAAGGTACTAGCTGGCTCGGGCTGGTCCTTAAATTTTGGTTATAGAGATAGAGAGAGATACTGGGAATGTATTAAAAAAG
The DNA here is from genome assembly GCF_003573695.1 of Papaver somniferum. Taxonomy (NCBI): domain Eukaryota; kingdom Viridiplantae; phylum Streptophyta; class Magnoliopsida; order Ranunculales; family Papaveraceae; genus Papaver; species Papaver somniferum. The sequence continues at coordinate 164,965,972 of NC_039358.1, read as the reverse complement.
AGAGTCTGATGAATACTGTCTGATTCTTGTAGTTCTTTGAATAAGCTTAAGCAGGATAGCCGGGTAGGCGGGTAGGGTAGGATAATTTCGAGCTTTACCCGTCATCCTATCTATCTAGCGGCGGTTAAGAAATCTTTACCCGTTATCCTACCCGTCAAATAATGGGTAGGAGAGGATACGGTTAAAAAACTGACGGATATGGTAGGATTGTCGGATATGGATAGGGTATGTGCACCCCTAGGGGTGTATCATCTGTAGATGTCGCGCATCCCCAAGGGATGACTTATGCTCGCAATTGGGCTTGAAGTTGGTCGATTAGTGAACACGGACCTCCAATTTGCTGTCTTGGAGAAGAATCATACGACAATTAAGAGAGAGACAATGGTGATACTGCAGGAGTGATAGAAGATGGGTTTTGTTTTTGTTTGTTTGATAACAATGATGGAATGAGAGCTGGAGAAAGAGCTACGAGCCGAGAGGGAAAAAAAATAAAAATAAAAGGAAAAGTGAAGTGATAGAATAAAAAAAAAGGTTTCGATTAATGTTATGTACGACGGTGTCCATAGTCATACGGATTACGAAATTTACCGAGCGGTGGATATTTGTCTTGGAGTACTCATACAAATCAATTAAGTGTACTTGTGAGAAGCATGAGGTTTCGATGAGATCAGACGAATTCATGAATCATATTTTTTCTTGGAATCAACTTATATAGAACACTAGGCATATCCGAATGAAATTGGCGTATCTCAAAGTCGGGATGAATTTATCGTAGAATCGATATATATAAATTTTAAAAATATAGCTAATGAGAATGAACAATATGAACCTTTATCGACTTTCTATACAACAATTACGACGTATGTATATGTATATGAATGAGAAGGAATTTAAAGAATGAGAATGAACACACAATTATTATTGACCCGAAAATTAATTCGAAAATGAAAATTAATCAAAATAATGATGAACCGACAAATGAAAACAAGTCAAAATAATGAGAAGGAATTCGATAATTGTTATCGAAAATTTCGGATCAACGTGACTTTGGACGATAAAGAAAAAAAATCAAAAAAGAAAGAACCTGAATGATAAGAAACTGAATTCGAGAATTATATATGCCCAAAATAATGTACTTGTTATCGATGGAAACAGACTTAACTTGAGATTTAAACAAAGCCTTGACATCCAGCGGCTCTACAATTCATATCTTACTTTCGGAGTAGTAGTTGCGTATATGTTGAGTCCTTTGGTACTTGGTTGTTTTTTTCAACATAGGGTGAGGATTAAGACTTCTCTTGGGAATGGAGAAGGACAAGTAAAGTTTTTATTTATAGTTATACATGTTCTTTAAAAGACATGTTAATTTCATTGAATCCAAAGTATAAAACTCTCTTAAATTAGTTTATTTAATTTATATGATAGTTCTTAGAATAGTTAACCTTTGAATGATAGTAATCTAGTTTAGGTTAAAGAAAGACTTGATAAACGAGTTATCCAAATATCCAGCGGTCAATTCATTGGGCTTATTAGATAAATCCACAATACTTGTAGAACCAAGTATATTTAGGAATTCACCATTAAAAATTCCAGCAGTCAATTCATTGGGCTTAATTAGATAAATCCACAAAACTTGTAGAACCAAGTATCCTTGGGATTAACCATTAACTTGGGAAAATTATGACTAGGTTACTAAATACTCTTGCAGGGAAAATTTGTATACTTGGGATTTCAATTGTACTCAATTTTACGTCAACATTAGCAGGGTCCACTTACCCTTATTGATTATTAACAAACTCAATCCAATTAAATCTACCCCGTTCCATCAAAATTGTTAAATTGTGTTCAATTCGACTGATTCCATCTTATTCATTTCAATCATATTGAATTTTTCCGCCACACTTATCTTGACTAATTATCCATAAACTCAATCCAATTTACTTTGTTTTATTCTGTGTTTTTTTTTTTGAAGAAATATAAATTTTATTTCATAGCCTTCCAAATTTACAAAGACACCAGACTTTCCCAACTTCAGAGACACCCAAGCAAGTACAACAACTAACTAAGACAAGAAACTTAATTAACAGAACAACATTCAGACAGACAAACTATCCTCCCACAGACTTTCAAAGAACTACTAAAGCTAAATACTCCAACATTATATTACATAATGTAATCAGCCTTATCCTTCAGAATAAGATGATTTATAACCTTAGGTGGTTAAGTCACCCAGTAACCATTAACCTGATTGTTCCTTGCGTATTTGGCCAAGGCATCAGCTACCCTATTCCCTCTTCTAGGATGAAACTGGACTTGAAAGTCCTGCAACTTATTGATCAGACTTAGACATTCCAACAACATTGAATGATCCTCCCATTTCACACCTTCTAACTTTCCTGAGTTTAAAGCTTCGATAATGATTTTGTTATCCCCTTCTAGAATAATTTTGCTGAAGTTCCTTTCTGCAATCCATCTGGTGGCTTGTAACACAACAATAGCTTCAGCTTGAAAAATATCTCTAGCTCTTAATGTGATGGCCACGGCTTCCAAGAAAGATCCCGTGTGATTACGAAGAACAAAAGACAAACCAGCAAAATTAGTATTAGGCAACATGGAAACATCAATGTTCATCTTAATCCAATTTAGAGGGGGAGAACTCCAATGCTGAGGAGTTAGACCTCTAGACTCTTGTCTATCCCTGTTATAACCAGTGTTTATGCATATGTTATTTTGATGGGAAAATGTAAAAATCTGTTTTATAACACTTCTAGGATGCAAATGCTTTCCATCAAAAACTTTCACGCATCTAGTCTTCCAGATATGCCACATGGTAATAACAGCTAGATTTATCAACTCTTTTCTTTTACTACAGACCAAATGATCCTTTTCTACCCAGGATAGTATCCATTCACTTATAGTCCGATACGCATTAGCATCTTGGAATATTGATAAGGCTACTCCAAACCAGACTGCACGAGCAAATGGACAATGAAGAAGCAAATGTTCTACAGTTTCAGTTGCATTATCACACATCACACAGTTAGGATTAGAGACCCAAACAATTCTCTGAAATCTAGCTGCAACTGGTAATATGTTCCTTGTGATTTTCCAGATGAACATCTGACATTTAAAAGGAATAGCTAGATGCCAAATTAACAACCACATTTGTTCTTGCTGTCTTGTAACCACCTGGGAACAATGGAGTTTGATAATGGCATTGTAAGTCGAACTAACTGAAAAATTTCCTGAAGTAGTAAGAGACCATCTTAACTTATCAACAGCTGGTTGGGGAGGAATACGAATATCCATAATTTGTGAGATTTGAGTGCTTGTAAAGAGCTGACTTAGAGTATCCTGCCTCCAAGACCTATTTGGATGGTCTATAAAATCCGAAACTTTGAAATTAGTAACCTGCATAGAGAGATTTTGTAAAGTAACATCTTGAGAGTAATCCCCAAACCAGTGACCCTTACCAACCTCAATTGTAGATCCATCCCCTAATTCCCAAACATGAAACTTTCTGATCCAAGATAAACCTTGTTGTATACCCTGCCAAATCCATGTTCCTTTCTTCTTAATTCTCCCATATAATGGATCCGAGTTTTGAAAATATCTAGCTTGCAACATTTGAACCCATTTTGCATCCTTCTCATGAAGCATTCTCCACGCCAATTTAGTTAGTAAAGCCTCATTAAACAACTTGATATTTTTGAAGCCTAAACCTCCCATCCTCTTTGGTTTACTTACTTCTGACCAGCCAATGATCTTACAGCCTTTCGAAGATGGTTTATTCCACCAATAATTTCTTTGTAAAGATTCGAGCTTCTTGATTGACTTATCTGGAATCTTCAAACAACCCAGCTGAAAATTAGCCATTGTTCCCACCACAACTTGGGTTTGAGTACTCCTGCCTGCTTGATTGATTAATTTCCCTTGCCAAGATTGTAGTCTGAAATCCATTTTATTCGCTGTTTCATCAAAACAATCATTCTTATTTCTGCCAATAAACAAATTGATACCTAAGTATTTCTCATTCAAAGGCATACACTTCATACGAACCAGATGCATAATAGATTGTTTAGCTGTTTCATCTAAATTTTTGCTGAAATGAATACTGGATTTTTGGAGATTAACCATCTGTCCAGAGACTGCACAAAAATCATTAACTATCCTCATCAAATTACTAACATATATTGGAGAAGCATTTGAGAATAATAGGCAGTCATCAGCGAAAAAAGATGAGATACTTTTGGGCCTCTAGCTGCAGGTTGCAAAGGTTTGATCAAACCAGTATCTTCCGCTTTTTGTAACATTCTACTGAATGCCTCCATACATAAAATAAAGATATAAGGCGACAAAGCATCACTCTGACGTAAACCCCTAGATGGAACGAAAGAAGCAGTGGGAGACCCATTTAAAATAATAGAGATGAAACAAGTACTTATACACTGATTAATAAGTTGGCACCATTTTTCGTTAAACCTCATTTTCTGCATGATAGTAAGAACAAAAGTCTATTCCATTCGATCAAACGCTTTCGCCATATCCAATTTCACAACCACTGCACCAGAAGACATTTTTGTTTTTTTTTATGTAATCAATGAGTTCATGAGCAATAATAGTGTTGTCGAGAATATATCTACCCGGCACAAAAGCAGCTTGCCAAGGCGATATGATATCATTAAGATGCCTTTTTAATCTATTATCTAATGTCTTTGATATCACTTTGTAGGTATATTGCATAAACTAATAGGGCGAAAATCTGAAGGAGTTTCAACACATAGTTTTTTTGGAATTAGAACTTGATAAGTGTAATTTAATTGTTTAAGAAGATAACCTGTTCTGAAAAAAATGCTGAACCATAGCCACCAGATCATGTGAAACTTCCTCCCAACAAGATTGATAAAAGCCCGCTTGAAAGCCATCGGGGCCTGGAGATGCCCAAGAATTCATCTGGAATACTACATTCTTTATTTATTCTTGACTTGGAATAGAAATAAGCGTCTCATTATCCAACGAAGAGATGCAAGGAGTAATCAGATCAAAAACCGAAGATTGTTGGACTGGATTAGAAGTAGTTGTTATAGAACCAAAATGAGCCAGTAATAGCCCTTCAATTTCTTGTCTAGAGCTATACCATTTGCCTGCCTCATCTTTAATAGAGTCAATCTGATTACAACGTCTTCTATAATTAGCTCTAGCATGAAAAACCTTTGAATTTCTATCTTGATTCTGTAAGACTTTTTCACGAGCCTGTTGAAACCTTATATCTGCTTTGACCTGGTACCAATGTTGCAATTATTGCTGAAGTTGTTCTATAAGTTGCTCATTCCCCTGAGGATGATTTTGTGACTTCCTGAGTTGATGCTGAACCTCTTGAATATGATCATCTATATTACCAAAATACTTCTTTTTCCAGATTCTAATCGCATTTCTGGCGAAATTCTGTTTCATGGTGAATTAAGCTCCTGGAGAACCAGAGTGCGTTATCTCCCAAGAATCTTGAATCATACCATTGAAAGTAGGATATTTTTTCCAAGTTTCATATAGCCTGAAAGGTTTATAAAGTTTGGATGTTTTTGGATTGGTGTTTAATAATATGGGAGAATGATCCGAACCAATTGGGATAAGGTTATAAAGAATTGCATCTGGAAAAATGGATAACCATTCTGTTGTAGATAAGGCTCAATCTAGTCTGGTGGTTACATATTGGCTTTGTTTGCGATGATTAGACCATGTAAAAGGATTTCCAGTGAAAGGTATTTCTTGGAGGCCAAAAGTTGAAATGATTTTATGAATAATAGGAAGAGTAATTGGTTTAGATGTAGAGAAGGATTTCCTATCATAACTTGAGAGCGTAGCATTCATATCTCCAATAATAACCCAAGGCAGACACCATGTTCAGCCCTACCAGTGTACCACTAAACATGAAAAGAAATATGAGAAAATCAAAGCTTGTTTGAAGTTAGGAATAACTGATATTCTTTAAGATTTAGATGTTGAAGATGATGATGATGTTCTTATAATACCCAGAGATTTGGTAAGAGGAAAAGAGGTTGTTACCGATGAATGATGTTTGATTAATCGACTATCGATCTTGATTTATTAATCATATGATGTTTGTGTTTTTATGTTTATTAGTTGGTTTATTTTCCCTTGAATGTATGTGTGTTGTCGTAATAAAATTATTGGTCAAGGTGTTTATGTCCCTTGACCCTTTATATGAATCGACGATGATCAATTTCAACTAAACAGGAAACCAATTCGATTATAGTTTGTCCTTATTTAAATTTTTTTATGAACATCACCAAAAGATACAATAAAACTTTTGTATTATAATAGAATAATATTTTGGAAATATCTAAAAAAATTATGAGAAGAGGGATTGACATGGAAAAAAACACAACCCGACAAGTCAAATATTTATATGTTTTTTTGTGTCAAATATTATGTTCCCAGGTTGGGGACGATAAGTTAGGAGCTGAGAAGAATGTAAAGAACCTATATGTAAGATCAATGGTCGATAAGATAACATTATCTTCAAATGTTACTAGCTGGAAAGCATCTATTGCACACTTCGCGCACTTCTTCGGATGAGTCATGACTCGGTGAATCCTAATATCCCAATTTAGCTTGTTGGCTGGTTTATTGAGTGGAGATTTCAGCCACATACACATTGAAATGTAACTTCTATTTGTATGATTCTCTTTACTCTTAGGTAGAGAATGCCTTATTCTTGTTCAGTGACATTCTTTTGGTAAAACATTCCTTCTCGTGATTTCAGTTTGAGTCGTCTTGACTTGTCCTATGAGAAGTTCTATATGTTCTTCCCCATCCACATAAGGCTCTACCTTTTCGTAGTAGTTATTAACTTTTGTATGACTCTGATGAGTGGATAAGGCCTTCATTTGCACCTTAGTCTATTTTTATGAACTATTGGCATGTTGAACTATGATGGCAGTTATTTTATACTTTAAAAGTCTACTTTACTACTGATTGTGGTTTCTTCAATCTGCAGGTTTTCTTTTTCATGATATTTGCTTCCCAAGTATCATTCCAAACGAACAATATGATCTTGTGTCTTGAGAAAGTGTGCAAATTTAGCTCGAACCTACTTAATCTCTACTACAAATCTAATAAGTTCTGAAGCGCCTTTTTATCTGTTGTCTCTGTCATAAAATTTTGCAAAAACGTTTGCGGAATGGATTGCGATTCGATTGCACATCTTTCAAGTTTTTATACTTCACCTTACTTAATTAGATCACAACTTTTACAGTTACATTTTTTTTACATGTCAGTCAATGTGACCTGACAGTGAACTTATAAGAAAAATATTGTATCATTTTTAAACATGTCGAAGCTGATATTTGTCACAGTATTGGTTATAAGGTTCCTGTCCTAGCTCATCAGAAACAATGGTCACCAACGTATATTCTTGTATAGTAGATTTGTGATATGAAGAACTCTTAACCTCTGGGAAAAATTATTTGTCTCGTTCATTTCTTAATTTTTTACGTATCGCAATAAAAAATTATTTGTCTCGTCCATTTCTTAATTATTTGTCTCACCCACAACTAAGAGTTGCTACGACCCAAAGTCGAAGACTTGCTAAACAAATCTATCTCACATAGAAAATTATATTGAATAGATAAATCTGTCTCTCACAGAAATACCTACGAGTTTTTGTTCTGTCTTTTGGTAAATCAAGGTGAACAGGAACCAATTAATACACCAGACTTATATTCCCGAAGAAAAGCCTAGTAATATCAATCACCTCACAATAATCTTAACCGTATGGTAGCAGAACAAGATATTGTGGAATCACAAACGTGAGACGAAGATGTTTATGACTACTTTTGAATCTTATCTATCGTAGATAAATCTCGAGCAAATATTAGAGAAGATAATACCCAATACGATAGAACAAAGTAAGATTAGAACATCTGCCTTCAGAAACCCAATGAAGTCTTTAATTCGTTAACCTATAATGGTTTTAGGAAAAATCTAGGTTAAAGGAGAATCAACTCTAGTCGCAACTAGTATCACACAGAATGTGTGGGGATTAGGTTTCCTAGTTGCTAGAGTTATTCCTTATATAGTCTTCAAATCAGGTTTTGGAATTAATGTTACATTGGTAACAAAACATTCAATATTTACCGTTAGATGAAAACCTGATTAGATTAAGCTAATATCTTTCAACTGTTAGATTGTCTTATCTTGTTACACACAAATAAAATGTACCTTCATTTAGATATAGGTATACCGTACCTAGACGTGTGCACTTAGTTGGATAAACAATAGTTAACCGAAGTTATCCATATGAACACTTTCGTATCAACCTTGTTCATCTTAATCACAACTAGTTCAAATAACTCAAATGAAACTAGTTATAGAGTTGTTCAATTGTTTATATTCTCATAGAAGTATACAAGACGCAATTGAAGCAAAATCGGTTTTGATTCACTCGAATCAATTCATGAACATTTTAGCCACGGTTTGCAAAGATTGCATTCCTTATTATATAAAAGTATTTGTCTATGAACAACAGATTTTATAACTTAAACCACTCAAGTATGCAAGCGGGTACGCATACTTAGAGTTCCGAACTTGGTCTGTCCGATAGTATGCAAATGGGTACGCATATTGTTGTTCGCGACCAAACTCAGTTGAAATCAGTATGCATACTATAGTTCCCGGACATCAACTGTTGAATCAGTATGCATACGGGTATGCATACTAAATTCCCGGACTTGGAGTACACTTGCAACAGTTAGCATACAAGTACGCATATTGTGCTACATCCAATCAATGGTTAATTGTTCCAAACTCCCATTTTAATCATTGAAACATTCTTTGAAGACGAGAATAGCTGTCTCACACAAACTATTAGCTTCAAAGCAATTTTCAAGTGACCGAATGATCAATACGAAACATTCCGAGTCTACATCAAATAACTGTCTCACACAAATCATATAAGATGTTACCTGGAAATTTTCACATGATCATCTATTGACTTTCGTCAAGAATAAAATATGAACTTGGTAAAAACGAAAGCTTACCAATAAATATTTTGATAAATATTTAAGCTAGTTAAACTCATCTCGAAATAGCAAATGTGTACATAGTAAAGTCTACATAGCTATATGAATTTTGTCTCAATAGGAGATAAATAGTAATATACTTCTGAGTGATAGATGAGTTCAGGTCTCCACATACCTTTTGTTGATGAAGTTCCACAAGCTCCCCTTAGTAGTTCTTCGTCTTCAATCGATGAACGCCGTGAAGTCTAAAGCTCAACTACACATTCTATCCAAATCCGAGACGTAGCTATAAGTAGACTAGAAATCAAGACTTATAGTTTTGACAACTAAATTTGACAAACAAGCTTGAGATAACAACGCTTGCGAGTTAGACCGAGCAGTGCTCTAACGATTTCCCCCTTTGTCAATTTTAGTGACAAAACTATCAATATATATGGATTACAAAATAAATAAACTTTGTAGCTTCTCATCCAAATGCTTGATTTCCTTGGTTCTTCAACATTACTTGAAATATTTGTCACTTCCAAGTACTCCAGTGATTATGAACATGTTCAACTCAGCATCATAGTGGTTGAAGATCCGTGCCATAACAATGAGAAAACAGTAGCTCTCAATCATTGTTATACAGTGTCATAAGATTATTATACAACATGAAAGTTCAATTGTATCATAACTTTGACAATAATACTATGGTGATATGTATCACCCCCCCTAGTCAATACTTCATCTCACAATGAAAACCACTCCCCCTTACATAATGATCCGTAAACCATATGTATTTGTAGTGTGACTTACATTATAATTCTCCCTCTTTTTTTCAATATAAATTGGCAAAGGTACGAAAAATAGCGGGATCATAATGAAATTCTCATAGAGATACTTCATGACTAAAAGAGAACATATCAACTTTGTTTCGATGATTTCACATAGTCGAAACTTAGTGTATTCATTAAGGAGTTTATAAAGATACAAGATAACTCCTACAATATCCCACAGCCACACTCCCCACAAAGATTTTGCAATTAAGCACAAGTCCAATTAAGAAATCTCCCCCCTAAAATGTCATTCCCGAAAGAACAACAAGAGCGTCCTTACTTTTACAAGAAAAGAAGGATTTCTTTGGACATTGACAAATCACATGAAATATGAATTTGTATCCAGAAAACTCAATTGAATTAACCACAAGGAAACCTCAATGATTAATTTAATCGGAAATGCTCAACATAAGAAAAATTACGAAGTTGTACAATACTTTCACATAGAAATGGATCATGGAAAGATCAATACTGCGGAATATTCAAAGATTCATTCTATTTTTCATCAAAATTTGCATAATGATGCCATAGACTTAATCTTTGACATCAAAAGTTCATTCTATTTTCCATCAATATTTGCATAATGACATAATAGACTTAACTTTTGACATATATGGGACAGTCGTAGTTCACGGACGTAAACATATATCCCATAGCATGCACAAACTCTATGTCCTCATAGATCTTTAGATACTTGGGAAGCTGGAACGCTTTGAAGTTGGAGTAGGTTTTGTGGGTATACCTCTTGTAAGCCCTCACGAGACTATAACTCGTCCACTAGGAACACCTAGGGGTTTAAAGGCATGTTGCACATGCTAAGTGAAACCGTGACTTCGACGACAATGAGTTGTTGTACCTTATTTTATTTTTGTAGTTTGCTCGAGTACTAGCAAAAGGCAAGTGTGGGGGGATTTCATAGGTGCAATATTTGCACTATTTATGTACTCAAATGCTTTGCTTTCTTGGTAGTTTTTGTATAATTATGCTTTGATTTTGTTTCTTTTGAGTTTCTTAGGTGTTTGAGGTCATCTTAACCAAAAAGAAGTGGAACTCGTTCAAATCCGGGATTTCTTCTCATCATCTCGAAGAGGACTAAAAGACGAAGCCAACGGCGAAACAATGGAGTCAATCTGACATCGTATGAAGAATCTACAGACGATTGAAGCGAGTCAAAGTTGCAAGAATTGTGAACGCACAGAACTGTTAACGACACCCGGTTATTTTACTCGGGCTACATGTATCTTCCCCCTACCTCACATGCACAAAGCATCGACTCTGATGACCATGGAAACGATAATATTTTGGGTTATAGTGATCATCAGGTTGTCTTGGGTTTTGGATCGAGCTGGTGATGCTCGTGATCAATGAAAGGTTGCTGCTCGAGTTGGTATTCGATGTGTTGATAAAAATAGAGAAGATGCTGGAGTATCATGGGAACACAGGGAAAGAAGAGGTTTGCTGCCATTAATGAAGTTTGAAGGCAATGGAAGAACTCGAGCTCGGTGCTGTGATTTAAATGTAGTCGAAGCTGTGAATACAGAGAAGAAAATAGTTGCTGCCATGATCGATAAAAGAGATGATGGACTGAGAAGAGATTCTGAGGTTTTAAGAAAACAGAGATGCATCTAGGAAGGTTTTTGCCATTGTTATGGTGATCGAGCTTGGGAGAATGAGATGAACAGACAGAGAGTGAAACTCGTGTTGGCAGTGGTGTGTGTTCGATGCCATTGAACAGGGTATAGAGAAGTTTGAAGTCAGGCAAGAGAGAACTCAGTTGCCATGGCAGACGTTGGGTCTGCTGTTTGAGAAGAGGGAAGGAGCATTGATAATTAACATGGATTTAGAGCTCTAATAACAGTTGAGATCGAGACATAACAACGATGGCATGAATTTTTGGTGGTCATGGACAGGGGCGGAGCCAACCCATTGCAAGGGGTTGCACTTGCACCCCTGCCCAGCTGGCTCCAAAGCCCATTTTAGGCCTCATAAGAAATTTTTGGTTGCACCCATAGTAAATTTTTGCACCCCCTTCTCAAATTTTTGGTTGCACCTATAGTAAATTTTTTCACCATGACGGAAATGCTCATGGTGGCTGAGATGAATGAGAAGGAGTGGTACTGATGTCGATGATCAACTGTCGCTGCCATGATGGTAGTTAGTCGACGCTGTTAATGAGACGAGAAAGCTCAAGAAAGCAGCGAGTAATAATGAAGAGATGAAGATGTTGCTGGTTAATGGAGTTGATGCTGGCAGTGACGGAGAAGAACTCACGCTTCCGTTATTCACGGTGATTCACGGTGATTCTGTGATGATTCGATGATGGCAGGGTCAGAGAAGGTGCAGTCGAGAAAGGAAGGATCTGTGGCTGTTGGTGGTCGAGTAAAAGAAAATAAAACTCAGGAACTTTCAAAAGCCACGGATAGTCTGGTATCCGAGGAAGTATCACCGGGTTTTGGAAAATCCACGGAGAAAAATACTTCTCAGATGGATGAGTCACAGAGGGATTATAAGGAAGTTAAGATACCTCAGGGAAATTTTTTTTCACAGAGTTGGTAGCTAAGAGGGCCTGGTATACGTGAAAATAGTTGGCCAGGAAGTTCTTGTGACCGTGAGTTGCTGTCGGAAAAGAGAAAATCCAGATGTTTTCAATTTTCACGTGAGGAGTATTGTCCGAGGAGTAGAGTTATAATGAATTGTCAGTTAACTGGAACTGACAGTTGAAACAGGTAATGGACTGGGTTTAATGTACGACCCATACGATTGGTTAGAAGACTTTTATACCGCCAGACTTGGCAATGCATGTTTAGGCTAGCTTTTGGCTACTGTTTGGACGGGGATTCAAGTTAAGGCACGTTCACTTTTGAAAACTCTATTTAGGGGAGAGTTTGACAATATCTCAGAAAAAAGATCTTTTATCTTACTAGAGAAGAGAAGAACAAGAGATAGGGTTTGGAGTTGAAGATTTTTCTACAACCTAGAGTTTGGTTTATTAATTCTCTTTTAATATATTTTTCATGAGTTTTAAGAAATCCATGAGTAGCTAAACACTCCATATTGGTTAAGGATGTAGTCGAATATCATAAACATGCTACTAAATTAATATATTGATTTTGTTATCTCAATCAAATTATTATTGTCTTGTTCTACGATTTATTATCGCGTAAGATTGTATGATTGTTTGTTTAGGAGCGCTACTAAATGACCATGATTGTATATTTATAGGTAGACTAGGGGTTTTGAGATACGTAATTGTTGATGAACCTTGTCATAAGTAGCATATTGTGATTACGAATTGTATTCAAAACCTTTGTGTGATTGCAAATAGAAGCTTGACCTACGTTAAATAGTTTACTCGTAGTATTTCTATTGCATGGATTAGTCTAATTCATAGAACTTAAAACTCTTGGAGGATTAAACCTAATAACACGTTGCATTAGGTTGTTCGCTGAGTAGTATTCACATATTCATCGTTATGGTATGTGATGATATAAGGAATTTACCGGAGTATGCTCTCGATGGGGTACTTTAGGACTCTTGATAATGAATGATTGAGTGACAACACCAGTTATTAGTCGAAGTGCATGTATTATGATTGATGATGAACCCTTAACCAGTATTCTCAACTTATTGATTCTCTTTATTTGTTCTTTACTATTATTATTAGTTTAATTATTTTCGACCTAAATCAAAAATCCCCCCAGGTTACTTAAGTTTTCAATTACGAATAACAACACATATATCCTTGTGGAACGAATCTGTTCTTATTACTATACTATTTGTTATAATTGTGAAGTGAAAGAACTTAAATTATTTTTGTGTCGGCTGACAACCGACCATCTAACAACCACACCCAATATTTATTTTAGGAAATCTGTATGGACTAACTCTTATATATTTTCAAGAGAAAAAACTAGACAGTCAGACTCAATCAAGAAAAATACATCCAAGAGTTATATCTCGATTTCTCAATGTAATCAGCAAATCAAACAGATAGAAATCCGCGAGCCTAATTAATATGATAAACAACTTGAACGGCACCAAAGACAAATGTTCAAGTGTCAATCAATTTATATCAACAAGCAAAGGTTGGATTATCTAATTGATTGAACTACGCACAATCTATGATATTTTAATTATATAAAAAATATAATGTGCGAAAAAAATAACACAGACACCAGAAGTTTTGTTAACGAGGAAATTGCGAATGCAGAAAAACCCCGGGACCTAGTCCAGATCTGAACACCACACTGTATTAAGCCGCTACAGGCTCTAGCCTACTACAAGTTAACTTCAGACTGGAATGTAGTTGATCCCTAACCAATCTCACACTAGTCAAGGTACAGTCGCGTTCCTTACGCATCTGAATCCCAGCAGGACTCTACGCACTTGATTCCCGTAGCTGATATCACCCACAACTAAGAGTTGTTACGACCCAAAGTCAAAAATTTGATAAACAAATCTCACTCACACAGAAAAGTCTATTGAATAGATAAATCTGTCTCCCACAGAAATACCTACGAGTTTTTGTTCTGTCTTTTGATAAATCAAGGTGAACATGAACAAATTAAAACACCGGACTTATATTCCCGAAGAACAACCTAGTAATATCAATCACCTCACAATAATCTTAACTGTATGGTAGCGGAACAAGATATGGTGGAATCACAAACGATGAGACTAAGATGTTTGTGACTACTTTTGAATCTTACCTATCGGAGATAAATCTGGAGCAAATCTTAGAGAAGATAGTACTCAATACGATAGAACAAAGTAAGATCAAAACGCACAACTACAGAGAAAATAGTTGGGTCTAGCTTCAGAATCCCAATGAAATCTTTAAGTCATTAACCTATAATGGTTTTAGGAAAAACCTAGGTTAAAGGAAAATCGACCTTAGTCGCAACTAGTATCAGACGAAATGTGTGGGGATTAGGTTTCCCAGTTGCTAGAGTTCTCCCTTATATAGTCTTCAAATCATGGTTTGCAATCAATGTTACCTTGGTAACAAAGCATTCAATATTAACCATTAGATGAAAACCTGATTAGATTTAAGCTAATATCTTTCAACCGTTGGATTATCTTAGCTTGTTACACACAAATGAAATAAACCTTCATTTAGATATGGGTAACCGTACCTAAACGTGAGCACTTAGTTGGCTCAACAATAGTTAACCGAAGTTGGCGATATGAACACTTTCATATCAACCTTATTCATCTTAATCACAACTAGTTCAAATGACTCAAATGAAACTAGTTATAGAGTTGTTCAATTGTTTATAAATCTCATAGAAGTATACAAGACACAATTGAAACAAAATCGGTTTCGATTCACTCGAATCAATTCATGAACATTTTAGCCACGGTTTGCAAAGATTGCATTCCTTATTATATAAAAGTATTTGTTCATGAACAACCGGTTTTAGAACTTAGCCCACTCAAGTATGCAAACGGGTACGCATACTTAGAGTTCCGGACTTGGTATGTCCGATAATATGCAAACGGGTACGCAGACTGTTGTTCACGACCGAACTCAGTTGAAATCAGTGCGCCTAAGGGTATGCATACTAGAGCTGGCAAACGGGCGGGACGGGGCTGGTTTGTGACCAACCCGCGGGTTACGGGTTAATACAAGCCTAAGCTTGCGGGTTGAAATTCTTCACGGGTGGTTATTTATCCAACCCGTGCCCGTCCCGGGTAAAGCTCGCGGGTTCACGGGTGCTCACGGGTGCTCACGGGTTACCTGGTTTTTGTTGAGTCAAATCGCCAGAAATCGATTTCTGGGCTATTTTCTTCCACATTCAGGCCATCTAAAGTTCCTTTCCTACAAGCTACAACCTAAGTATCTAACATTCATCCAATTCATTTGGTATATCAATTCAAAAACTCAAAATTGCAAAACTAAACTAATTTTGCATTTAAAGAAACACAGACACAGATACTATCATACTAGTCATTAGTAGTTTACTTTAGTACTTAAGTACTTTAGTTACAGTTACACAGTACTTCATCAGTTCATGATGATAATTGATAAATAATGAAAATAAACTTACGAGACCGAGACTGTAGATACCATTGTTTCTAATTTGTATCACCAAGTGCGACAATATTAATAACCACTTCCTGCACAAAATATATATTGTGTGGTTAATCAAAAAAAGTGTTAACTATCAAAAAAACATCTCCAATCTCTTTTCTATGCAATATTTGGAGATACTGGTAAGTTGCAAGTCATTGAAAACTACAACCACATACAATTTCATGATAATTAACAGTTGTTTAAGTTGCAAGTCATTGAAAAGAACAGGGTGAAGGGAAGGTACACACTACCATAAATGAACCTAACTATAGAGCACTATGATGTGTATGATAAACAGAAGCAGCGTAAAAGAACAAAACAAAGAAATGGTTACAAGAATGCCTGTAATATACCTCTTCGGCAGTTAATACTTACACTAAACCAATTATAAAAGTTGGAATTACATTTCCATCACAACAAATCCATTGTCACATTGCATAATGCTAAAAACCAAATTGGACACTTCACATAAAAAAAATTCACAATAGTCCACAACTGTGGCTACTAACTGGTTAAACCACTAATACACAAAGCATAGAGATCCTAATAGTATGCATGATCAATGGAAGCAGTTTAAGTTTAATGTACATAATGAGAAACAAAAGTGCAGGGCACATACCCGACGCTTGAAACGTTGAGGTGGGTCACGGTTCCTCCTCTTCTCTCTAGAACGAACTCTCACCACATGAGAATGAATAGCACAGGACACACAGTAAAGCATCTTGGCGTACAATTTAGGCAAAGTGTATCCTACACATAAAGAATCAATCACCCACCCAAAATCAAAATCAATCTATAAATCACAGTAAACACCCAAAATCAATCCAAAAAACAAAAAAAACCATTTCCAAAAAACACATACCATCATAGACACAAGCTTCCTGAACATCTCTAACAGCAGCTTGTTCAACGATGTTCCTCACCAAAAATCTCTTGATTGCCTTATCCTATTCCAAATCACCACCACCACCACAAAAAACAACTACTGAATCAGAAAATCTACATCCATTCATATCAGATCCCAAGAAAAAATCAAATCAAATATGTGAAAATGAAATCAATTAGTTACCACAGTTTGAACAACGGATGAAGTTAACATGACCACGGCCATGTTTGTTACGACCACCATTCCTTCGCTTAAACGTCTACAGAAATCAAAACAAAATCACCAGAAATTCAAAATCATAAACTTGTATAAATCAACATCTATCATGAAGATTGAAACATGATTTAGGGTTCATTTGATTGAAAGAGGGACTCACCATGTTGTGATTTGCAGCCGCTTCTTCTTCTTCCTCTGAAGCTCAACTTGAGAAATCTCTCCGAACCGAAGAAGAAAGATAGGGTTTTTCCGTTTTATACGATGGAAATTTGGATGACACGTAACAAGCTATGTGTTTCAGTTTCAGCAGGGTATGAAATTACGGGTTACGGGCCAACCCGCGGGTTTCACGGTACGGGCCGGGTTAACCCGTTTCTTCACAAGCCACTAATTGTACAACCCGCGCCCGTCTTGTTTAGTTACCATCCGGGACGGGTGCGGGTTTTCACGGGACGGGACGGGACGGGCCAACCCGCGGGTTTTGGCTTGGTTTGCCAGCTCTAATGCATACTATAATTCCCGGACTTGGAATACACTTGCAACAGTTAGCATACAAGTACACATACTGTGCTATATCCGTTCAATGGTTCATTGTTCTAAACTCCCATTTTAATCATTGAAACATTCTTTGAAGACGAGAATAGCCGTCTCACACAAACTATTAGCTTCAAAGTAATTTTCAAGTGATCAATACGGAACATTCCGAGTCTACATCAAATGACTGTCTCACACAAATCATATAAGATGTTACCAGGAAATTTTCACATGATCATCTATTGACTTTCGTCAAGAATAAAAAATGAACTTGGTTAAGGAGAAAGCTTACCAACACATATTTCTATAAATATGTAAGCGAGTTAAACTCATCTCGAAATATCAAATGTGTATAAAGTAAAGTCTACATAGCCATATGGCTTTTGTCTCAGTCGGAGATAGAATAGAAATAAACTTCTGAGTGATAGATGAGTTCACGTCTCCACATATCTTTTGTAGATGAAGTTCCACAAGTTCCCCTTAGTAGTTCTTCGTCTTCAATCGATGAACGCCATGAAGTCTAAAGCTTAATTACACATTCTATCCTAATCCGAGACGTAGCTAGAAATCAAGACTTATAATTTTGACAACTAAACTTGACAAAAAAGCTTGAGATAGCAACACTTGCGAGTTCGACTGAGCAGTACTCTAACAATTATAAATTATAAAGAAGAGTGAGTACCTTATTAGTGTTCACCACAGCAGGTTGGGGAGACTGATTAAGACAGTCCCTCAAGCTTAGAGAGTAGATGAGGCGAGTATCTGCGAATAATTTAGTTTGCGCTCAAAGATTAATACTAGGATGTATGCTAAAGAAAGTGAAAACAATCTCCCCAACCGGAGGCACTAGACGCGGGACAAAAAACGCTGGACATATGCGGGAAAGTAGGTGGCATCCCCTGGGACCGTGGATTAGCAGGGGTTTGTTTTGGTGTGAAGCACGGATGGGCGCCACATCGCTTTTCTCTCCTTTTTTCCCAGTCCCGTTCGAGTTTTTTTTCCTTTACATCAGTCCCACGTTTAGCATTTTCTGCCCCGCCAATCCTTTAAGCTTTTCTCTCTACCTGTAAGTGGCTCGTGTACACTCAACGACGATTTCGCGACCTGTCAAATGATTTGAAAGAGAATAAGTGTTCAACAGTGTCTTTGAGCATCTTATGTTTCGACAAAATAAACAATCTTTATGTAGAGATTATGAGCTATTCAATTAAAGTATCACGGCCCCAATTGCTTTTAAATGTTCTTTACGATGACAAAAAATAAATACATAGTATTGGAGGTCATTCCCTTCCAATACTCATCAATTATTCATGGTAGAATTTTCTACAACTGAAATCGTTTCCTTAGAATCTCAGCATGCACAAAACAAATTCCACGTAAACGAAAACAATAAACTTCTTATGTAACCCTTATATGCTAATACTTAAGCTTTCTAAGAATTTCCCTACCATTTATGTCCCATAAATACTAATATGAAAGAAAACATCTATTATAGAAATCAGTTCAAGACACTTTACACCCACCTCCCTCACAAGAAATATAGTCTTATTGTGTAGCATCAGAAGTTTTACAAAGATATAAAGATCATGTAACAAGTTCAATTGAGGCGATTACTGGTAGGACTAGAAAGATGCCTACAGTGATACTAAACTGCAAGTCCACGGTGTCTACTATGTAGAACAGGGAAAATATAGGTTGAACCCATGGGGACTTGGATGATGCGAAGTTGAATTCTTAAGTCTAACTATACTAGTTCAGATCAAGGGATTGTCTATACGACGTGACAGTTGTTATGGAGATTATACAAAAATGCAATTGAAATAACAGATTTAAACATTGGATATGAAGGTACTAGGGAATTTAAATCCACCACATAACCTCTACTAGGAATTTTCAACTAATGAAATTATTCTTATCCTTATAAAATATAGCGGCGAAGATTCAAGTCTACCGCATATCCAAGGTGATTTCAGATGGATGAGTATCAACCCCTGTCTTGTTATGTCACAAATGATTACAGATTAATTCAACATGATAAGCACAAGTTGAATCACAACACATAACTGTTCTAACTACAAAGGATGTAAGAAATTCAAGGTGAAAGCTATACATAGCAACACAAGGATTAAACAGATCCCTATTCAATTAAACTTTGCAAGAACAATTTCATTAACATAAGTAAACTAGCAGTAAGTTAAGGGCTTCATCTACCTAGTTATGAAACTAGAAATGAAATCAGGTGACATGAAATTAAGTAATTGAGATATTCATTGATGCAATCCAACCTAATATTTCTTCAATTTGATTATTTCAAAGATATAATGAAGATGTAAATAACAAATGACGCTAATTCCTCATTCTGATCCTTCCCACCGGATGCCCTAATTCATAATCCCAACCTCTATTTTATACATCAGTTCCCATTGTGATTCAGGTTTAATTCCACAATAAATCAAGACCCACTCACCATAAATGTTTCTCTGTCATTTCCCCGTTATTCATACTACGTGCAACGTCAACTAAATGCGTGTCTCCTCTTCTGATGGTGTAGCAGCTACATATAGCTCTCGCAAACCTAGTTTTGACTAGCTTTACTATTAACGATGTGATTGGAAGAGAGAGAGATAGATGATCTGTGAGTGGTTATGGGGGGAGATTAATTGATGAAAGATGAAGAAGGAGAAGTTGTTGATGGTGCTGTCAGTAGGAGTAATGGAGAGAATTGAATTAGGTAGCTGGTCGTGAAGGGAAATTTGGGGAGACGAGTGCTAGGGTGTTACGCGGTAACATATGATTTTGATGTTCGGAGACCGATATAGTAGTTTGTGTTGGGCATGAACACGCCGGTAGAGTGTTCAAAGGTAACAACGGCTTGCAACTGATAACGCAACGGATTGCGCAACTTCTTTTGTGAAACCTGTTACCTCTTCCCTGCCTTCTAGCGGGCCTTCTATTTTCTCTCTTCGATTGTCACTTGGCCTGATCCCCTCATTGTTAGCCCAACCCGGACTAACCCTGTTTCAAGTGAACATCTTGTTAAAATAATATTTTAGTGATTGTTGCTTTAAGAAGATTATATAAGGTGAATCTTGAATAGGTTGTGAAAACGAAAATATTATGGTGTACTTGATACCCTCATCATTTCATCCTTTTACCAATTATTTCCATGCTAGCTGTAATGATGGTGTCTCTTGGTATTGGAAACAAATACACACTGATTTGATGATAGTTCAAAAACATGCATTTGGAAAATTGGTAGAGGTAATATTGTTCATATCCTTAAGGATAACTGGTCCCCGATATGGTTGACCATCATTTAATCTTAAACCATGATTACATTGAAACTCATACTATAGTTGAGGACTTAATCTCTGAAAATGGGTGGGATATTCATATCTTGCAACAAATGTCTGACTGGTATACTACAATGGAGAGAATTTTAACTATGCAACCTAATATAAATAAAGAAGAGGTGTATTGATGACCTTCAAGGAAAGTTTACAAATAAATCTTTATATGATCTCCTAGATAAAAAAAAATTGATCAGATTACTAATATTCTGGCTGAGAAAATACGGGGGCTCGATGTTATACCTAAAATCCAATTTTTCATCTGGAAAATGAAGAATAATATTGTGCCTTTCAGTGGCGCTTTGTTTGTTTACATAAATCATATAGACCCTCTTCGTACTATGTGCAAGAATGAAATTGAGACATGAAAACACTTTCTTATGCACTAATCATTTACCAGAACTGTCTGGGCCTTCTGCTCTTTAAATCTAGATAATACTACTTATAGCTTTGATACTTTTAACGAGTGGTGTTCTAGTTGGTTTCAAAATTCTCATCCCCAAACCCCCCTCAGTCCTTGGAAAAATTTATGTGCCACTATATGTTAGTTCATACGGAAGTCAAGATATGAAGTGGTCTTTCAAAAGACAGTTATTTATCTTACATGAACAAGAAAACTCATAATAACCCATCTCAACATGAGCATTGCTCTGCAGACTAGAAATCCTACTAGAAACCCGGCTAACAGCTCCGACTACCAACCAGATGAACATGCCTCAAATATATCCTTTGCTTATATGATTTATTTTGATCAGATCACAAGACTAACGGGTATTCAGGTTTCTATTACAATTGCAAGAGGATAAACCATTAGCAGAAGGACCAGAGGAGTCAGAGTCCATGTAAAGGAAGAAGAAGATTTCCTAGTTATCCAAGATGCTCTGAGTAGGCTATTCAACTAAACTGAAAAAAAAAATTATCTTCAAGGAAACAACATCGAAATTAACAAAACTTTGCAAGGAGGCAAGAGAAGAACTAATTGGAAAAACCACCTACAAAATGGACCAGTTGCTCATATATGTATCTACTTTTGAAAACATTATCCGGAAGGACATAAAGTTTAAAAACTTCCCTATAGAACTAAGCAAGATTGCTCATAGGGGGGTACCATTAATAACATACAAACAAGTGCTGAAGGATAAGATTGTGTTGCAGTGCAGGTTAAAGTTCTAAACTCTATTTCCCTCTTTGTATCTCACGTGCTAGTCAGCTGATGTAAGCATTTGACCGGTCACTATCTAACATATGTGATAGCTGGGATTCGTCTGTGAATCCTGTCCATAAATACTTTGTAATATATAGATATAACTGTATGAATCATAATTACTCTGCTGAGACTTTCTCTAATTTCAATGATGAATACATTGTCGTTATGGTATCAGACAGGATAGGTTAGGGTTTCTCGATCTTCTCCAACCTCAATTTTTCGATCCTGATTTACAGTTGTTGATGGTGGTTTTTAGATAAGGGGTAAAATCGTAAAACCTTACGCATAGCATGACGTCACCGGTAACGCTAAACACATTTATTAGAACATTTAATGCACTTATGTAAAAAATTACCAGGGTATCTTTTTCTCAAATGCTAAACTAGGGTTTCGACACACAAAACCCTAAGCCGCACAATCGCTGCGCATCATGACAACTATGCCAAAACCAAAGCCGCACAATCGTTGCACATCATGGCAACTATGCCAAAACCAAAGCCGCACAATCGCTGCGTATCATGGAAACTATGCCAAAACCAAAGCCGCACGATCACTGCGCATCATGGAAACCATGCCAAAACCAAAGCCGCACAATCACTGCGCATCATGGCAACCATGTCAAAAGCAAAGCCACACAATCGCTGCGCATCATGGAAACCATGCCAAAACCAAAGCCGCACAATCGCAACGCATCATGGCAACTATGCCAAAACCAAAGCCGCACAATCGCGGCGCAT
>NC_039358.1:164942520-164943100 GCF_003573695.1 Papaver somniferum | reverse complement strand
GCGCATCATGGCAACCATGCCAAAACCAAGCCGCACGATCGCTACGCATCATGGCAACGATGCCAAAACCAAAACCACACAATCACTGCGCATCATGGCAACTATGCCAAAACCAAAGTCGCACAATCGCTGCGCATCATGGCAACCATGCCAAAACCAAGCCGCACAATCGCTGTGCATCATGGCAACCATGCCAAAACCAAGCCACACAATCATTGCGCCACACGCGCCATTGGCACATGCCAGCCGACGCTTGCGACCTAGCATGCCAAGCCGTGCAAACCTATGGCCAAGCCGCCACACGCGCCATTGGCATATGCCAAGCGACGCTAGCGACCTAGCATGCCAAGACGTGCAAACCTAGGGCCAAGATGCCACACGCGCCATTGGCACATGCCAAGCGGCGCTTGCGACCTAGCATGCCAAGTCGTGCAAACCTAGGGCCAAGCTGCCACACGCGCCATTAGCACATGCCAACCGACGCTTGCGACCTAGCATGCCAAGCCGTGCAAACCTAGAGCCGAGCCGCCACACGCGCCATTGGCACATGCCAAGCGGCGCTTGCGACCTAGCACGCCAA
>NC_039358.1:164923302-164942268 GCF_003573695.1 Papaver somniferum | reverse complement strand
CATTCCAAGCCGTGCAAACCTAGGGCCAAGCCGCCACACGCGCCATTGTCACATGCCAAGTGACGCTTCCGACCTAGCATGCCAAGCCGTGCAAACCTAGGGCCAAGCCACCATACGCGCCATTGGCACATGCCAAGTGACGCTTGCGACCTAGCATGCCAAGCCGTGCAAACCTAGGGCCAAGCCGCCACACGCGCCATTGGCACATGCCAAGCGACCTTTGCAACCTAGCATGCCAAGTCGTGCAAACCTAGGGCCAAAGCCGCTACGCGCGCCATTGGCACATGCCATGCAACACTTGCATTTTGGCATTACCACCTGCACCCGATGCGCAACCTACATCCAAGGCATTCCACACAAGCCATTGGCACATGCCGCACAACCCTTGCACTTTGGCATGCCGTGCCTACATCAAAGTCCACGATTCCTCTCAAGATGCAAAATCTCGACCGTCGAAGGTCGCCACTGAGCCGGCACATCTCTCAAGCTCAACTTATCAAACACCAACGACATGCTACACGTTTTCCACGAAAACACTCGGGACATCAATACATGTCACAAACTGGGGGATTCTCTTTAGGATTTTGGTTTGGCGGTTTACAGCGTGCGGCATACACAAATGCCCGTTTCAAGACAGTGTATTAAGAATAAAACGGTTAGTAAATGAAGGAACTAATGGTGAAACGCTCTTTCATTATGGAACATCAATTCCATCAAATTCCATCAATACCAGGCGTTACCACCTCTTCCCATTTAACTCATCTGTTTCTTTTTCTTACTAGGCCAGAGTACGTTTCACTTAGACTTGTATAAATAGGTCTTACCTATTTCCACCAAGACAACAAGTTTTTGGTCAGGAGAAATACAATACTCAGAAAGGCAACTTTGCTAGCTTTCCCAAAAGATTTCACATTCTAATACAAGTCAAGTAATACTCTTCCAGAACTGTTCTGGTCTCAACACTCTCTTCGCTTCCCTCCCTAAACCAGCCTTTCTCCTCCTCTTTGTGACCGAAGCAAATCCGGAACTGCCATTTCTTGGTTTAGGACGGAGTTGTACAGATTGATCTCTCGAATCTAAAGTACTCCCATGCAGTATATTTTTTTAGGGTTTATATATGTTTCTCACTCACTTACCGGAATTACCAAAATCGGCAGAAACGATTTTCACCCATAAACAATTGGTGACCACATTTGGAGATTGATCTTTCAGTTACAATGCCAGTTTTCAATCCTCGATCTCATACTTCGATCCAGACCTCAGGACGGCGAAAATAAGCGATTTTTTCTGGGATCTATAACTCGATTACCATACAACCTGGTTACCAGCCGTGATCCGCAAAGATATGGCTGGGGACTTCACAGGAAGCTCCAACGCGACTGGGGACTTTCCGCAGTCACGACAATACTACATACAAAGCCGGTTTTACACGGGAAGGATCTTGTTTTCATCAGAAGACCCAGAAAACTGAGTAAGTCTAGACTGGACAGAATATACGATTTATTCTTTTAGGTTCTCGATAAAACCATCATCCTATTTCATCTTATGCTAACTAGCGGCACACGCTTTCATGAAATCAATATCCGCAAGTTATAATCAGAACAATACTATTAAAATCATTCATTTAAAAAATAATCCGGTATTCTCAAAAATACCAACCGCCTATCAAAAATCATTCAAACTTCAAACAAGACACCCTGTGTGCCTTTCAAAAAAAAAAAAAAAACCTAAGCGAAAGTTTGAAAAAAGACAGAGAAACATTCAGGGAAAGTTTTCCAACAGGGGTCTGCTCTTCTTGGAGAAAGCCACCCTTGCATCTTCGAGAGCCGCTCTTTTCAGAGTCAACGTCTTGGAAAGTTCTTCGATTTCTGCCTCCTGCTGTGCAATTTCATCCACAGAAAGACTTTCGACTGCGGTTTTCAATTTCTGGATCTCAGCGAAGCCCTTAACGAACCATGGAACGTTGAACTCGTTCTCTACACACATATCATGATGATACTTCCAACTGGTGATGACGTCCTCAGAAACAGTATGGCCAGTCACCTCGCACATGTCCTCGACTGAAGACAGGATTTCTTCCACACGCTTGACCAGTGAGAATCGACTGGTGATCTTCCTGGGCGTGGCAATGTGTCCATGTCTTTCCCAGATCTTGGTATACAACACCTCATACTTAGCTAGCACACTGAAGCCGCCGACCAGCACATGACCTGGGTAAGGAACCAAGTACGGGGGATCGAAAGGGGCACCTGCAACCAGACCCACGACTGGCGAAGGGTTCTCTACCACGCTTGCATTAACGGTCATCAGAACATCCTCCGTTGTTCGAGTCGTGTCCATGCTCTTCATTTGATCAACTTCCATCTCCAAGGCGCCAGTAGTAGTCACAGCTTGAGGCAAATCTTCACGAACCTCCATCTCAGAATTGTCTCCAGAATCAGACCCTTCCTCAGATCCTTCCTGCAATCTTGAGTTAGACGTTTTACTTCGAAAAAAAAGAAGAAGAGAAGGAAGAAAACGTGTGTAAGACTTACCAAACCACTTCCCGAAGAAGATTCAATGCCGCTGTCAGAAGAACTGCTTCATCTTTTGAACTCTTCTCTTTCTATGACTCTTCCCTATCACGAGAGGGCTCAACACTGCCGACCTCTTTTGAAAGAGTTGTTGTCTCCTGACGACGAGCAAGTGCAGTAAAGGCGTTAACACTACCGAAACCCTGGTGGAAACAAGATACAAATATTAAGAAACGAAATAAAAAGCTACACGTTTTAGTTGAACCAGCAAAGAGGCAACACTTACCTGAATATTGGAGGAGTTGAAAGACACGAGAGTCGTCGGGTCTGTCAAAACCGACCGGAATCCACCAGCGCGGTTCTTCGTCCTCTGTTCCTTCACCTGGGGACTGTCCACATTACCAGGCGATTTTCGCTTAGTTGCAGGAGGATTTCTCAACATTGGATGCTTTGCCAAAACCTCAGGAGTGGGTCTACAACGGGCATTCGCCACCATATGGTTCACAAAACCCCGGATAGTAAGGAACTCATCTTGCCAGACTCACTATACTTGAAAGTCTTCGAAGGAACTCTTTCCGAAGGCAAGAAGGGTAGACGCGTACCCGGTGCAAGAACGCTGGCATTAAGAGAAACAAGCAATGAATTCTTAGGAACAATCAGCTGACGAGCAAGAGGGACCCCTTGGTCGAAACCCATGTGACGAGCAGCACGATCAATATTATAAGAAGTTACTTGGAACGATTCCCCTAAAGAAAGACGGCATATAACTGGGCATGCAACTCCGCATAAACAAATCTTCACCAGCACTCAGGTTATCTTCGGAAAGCAAATCCATATTCGGAGCGGAAGCAAAGGTGTTAACTTGAACTACGGACGCATGCACAGGGGCCCACGGGCGAAAAACGACTTCATGCAACTTATCAAGGAACCCAACCAAGTTCAAGCCAGCTCTTGGGCGTCTGTTCACCATCGGAGTATTCTGGAGCCACCCCAGCTCGCGGGAATCGAAGGTAACGGTTTCGGAGCATACTTCTCTAAATGCTCCCATAACCATGCTTGAAGGAAAGCAACATGGACATACGAGTCCACTTTCATAAAACTGTTCGAAACACGCATATCCGCAACCAAATGATCCAAATGCGTATACAGAGAACCAAGGAACAGGCTGCCAATGGGAAGAACTTCACCTCTCGCTAACCTTACGGCAATCGCCAGAAGCTCTTGTCTTATCTCTTTCTTGCCGGAACCGTCATCGAAAACGTCCCTAGACAACCAGAGAGCCAAGAATGCCGCAACATAAAGTGTACTACTCTTTTGACTCGGGGTCCATCTCATCCGGGAACCATTGGGACACCCACCAGCAGTAGAAACACTTTTCGTTCTCTTTCCGAACGAAATCTTTCGACTTCGCAACAATATCAGCTCGCATCTTTTCTTCATCTTCTGACAATTGGATATTAAGGTTTCCTGTTACGGGAAGATTCAGCAGAAGGGCCACGCTTTCTAGGGAGAAGGTCATTTCACCCCACCTGCATACGACTGTATGAGTATCCGGGCACCATCTGAAGATAAAAGCAACTAAACCAGGGATGTCCTTCCTAATTTGAATATTTGCGGAAGCCCTAACAACGTCAATGATTTGTGCTCGAGTCAAATTAGCACTTTTATGTTCCTGGCTCACCATAAACTCAATCCATTTATCAAAGGATCGCAACAGGCTTTGACACATTCTGAAATCAATATGGGAAGCAGAGTACACCCCTTTATGAAGACAAAACCGTATTATGCTCTCTGGTCGGACTGAACGGGTCCTCCTTTCATCTTCCGAACCGGTCAAGAGAATTGGCATGAAATTTGGATGATTTTTCCGGGCTGCGGCAAGGGGCTTTGTGAAGAAGTCATCATCCGTGTTTGGTTTGGAGCTACCAACGTCTTTTGGTGAAGCAAGACTTTGTTCAGGTGACATCTTGTCGGAGTTTCTTATGGTGCTTTGGTAACAAGATATCTGCACCAACAGGGGAAGACGAGAAGAAATTATCACCCACACATAGCCACACCAAAACAAAAGAAAACCCTAAGCAACTAGGTTTTCATAAACATATTGCCGCAGTATTCATGACGAAAAGTCTATGGGTTCATAAGAATCACGCTTATGACTCGATTCTACGAGGACATGGAAGAACAGTATTTTCTATGGGTTCATACGAAACGTATATACATCTAGAGTTTTCGTACCGGCACACAAAATATATAAAGAGTTAAAGAAGAAACATCGGAAGACATACCTGGAATGCTGACTCTCCTTGTCACTCTGCCGCTAACACGAAGGTATGGAAGAGCAAAGGTGCAAGATAAAAGGAGAACACCCTTTTTATATGTATAGGCGTGATAATTGAGGGGACTTCGAATAGGGAAACGATTCCCTTTTCAAAGCCGTGCGTGGAGAAAGGCAGTCGGGCCCGCAATAACAAGCTTGGCCACTTCCAAAAACGCACGCACCCACCTTGCTAGTACCGGTCCCACCAAGCACACCATCCGCGCCATCTTCCCAATCCGCGCTAGCTTCCCAATCCGCGCCAGCTACCAATCCGCGCCATCTTCCCAATCCGCGCCAGCTGCCAATTGATCGCTGTCGTATGCGTCAAAAATAATTTCACTTTCCTAAAGTATATGATAAGAAATAGTTCGTTTCCACAGAGAGGAAAATTTAGTTATTATGTATTCAATTTCCTAAAGTAACCAATTGGGGGGATTTCTGATTTTTATGTAAACAATAAAAGTAAATCAAAAGCAAAGTAATTGGAGAAATAATCAATGAGAGAAAGATATTGGTCAAGGAATTCATCTTCTATCTTAAACATGTGCTTGCATACATGATTAGAATTACAATTTAATCTCTTCATCATAAAAATCCTAGAGTATCAAGAGAGCAATATATTCCAATAATTTCCTAAGTTCATCAACACACACATTAGAGCTGCGTATGTGAATTCTACCTAAAGATTAACCTAACGCCTTGCGCTAATTAAGTTCAATTCCTAAGAGCTTTAAGTTTTGGAAATAGGCTAATCAATGCAATTGTCATACATTGCGCATGACAAAGGTCAAACTCTACATATGATTACAAGAGTGTATCACTACAAACCGTAATCATATCATGCTCTCGTATTCGGGGTTATCGCTTGATGAAAAACCCTAAAATAGCTATGGACAAGGATGCAAGTTCAATTAATTGGCCACTTAACTAACCAAACATCTAAGTCCTATCACAATACATCAATCATGTGATTATTAAAACAATAGAGATTTGAACGATAATCAAGAGAGAATACTAATGCATTAATCAAGCACAAGTTGTAGATATAGGACTACATCCTTAACCAATAATATAAGATTTAGCTACTCATAGCTATGGAGTTCATCATAATCAATAATTAAATAAAGAAGATGAAAAATAAATACGAAAGCAAACCCTAATTGTGTAAACAAAAGCGGCTTTCTCCTTAGCTCCAAGAATAATACGTGATCCCCAAAAGTTGTAGAAGTCTTCTCTTTTATAGCTCCTCTTGTTCCAAAATTAGGTCCAAGTCTTCAAAGTCCATTAGATAAAAATCCACGTAGCCCAAAAGCGAGAAAAACCCATGTAGAAACTCTGCCAAAAACATCGCCGGAAATGGCCGGAGGTTGGCCGGAAAAGTCTCCAGAATAGTGTCTCCGGTTACCGGCAAAGTCCGCCCGGTCACCGGTCAAACGGGTCAAGTCATCGAGTCAACTCAGTCAAAGTCATGAGTCAACTCGGTCAAAGTCAGGCCGAGTCAGAGGCTGAGTCAGACAACTCAGCTGAATCAGAGGCTAACTGGTTTGACTTGTCAGGCCACAGTCTAGCACAAGCCAGAACTGTGTGTTACACAATGATTGTGCAGCACTGCTACACTGCCAGCCATATCTCCTGCTGTACAATCATTGTGCAGCACTCCATTTGATCTTCCCTGTAACTTCAATTCAGCTGAAGTTACACACTTCACAGCTCAGGCCAACTCTGAATTTCACCACCATCGCAAAGCCGAATGCAGTACCTGCATCTTCACTTACACAACATCAACCCATTTCCAACTGCACCCGTGGCATTCATCTGCAACAACCACCAGCTGCTCCATTGCATAACATCAATCCACCTCAGCTGCAATGTGAACTGCAGCCAATTGCAATTCTAACAACAACAACCTGTAGCTTCATTCACAGCTTACACTCATAGACCTGCAATAGCTGAAACTCAACTCAACCATCACCCTGTAATAACATCATTCAGTTGCAAATCCACCAACACCTAGGAGCAGCATCTGCATCACCAGCACTCCTCCAATCTCACTACCAGAACCTCACATTAGACTTGAGCACTACCCTTCTTTCAGCTTCAGTGTCACCAGCAAACACCATCTGCAACTTATCACAGTTCCCATGTTTTATGTTGGTCTCATAATCTTCAATATAACCATGAATCGATGGCCACCATAGTTCCTCCCTGTCCT
Source organism: Papaver somniferum (assembly GCF_003573695.1). Lineage (NCBI taxonomy): Eukaryota > Viridiplantae > Streptophyta > Magnoliopsida > Ranunculales > Papaveraceae > Papaver > Papaver somniferum. The sequence goes on along the minus strand of NC_039358.1, from coordinate 164,935,226 downwards.
AAACATTCATCTAAACCCAGAAGTCCAATAAACTCAGCCACCAACAAGCTCCATCTTTGTCTCAATTACCAGCTCTGCAACTAATTGCATCAGCAACTTGAACTGCAACTGCTTATGAGCCTACACCAGATCCATTAATTCATACCCATGAACATCTTCCATCTCCATCTAAATCTCAAGAGCAGCTTCAACACACAGGAACCCTAATTTATGTTTCTCCTAGATTTACAACATCAACTGAGTAACCACAACTCAATTTCTTCCCTGTTTCTCTTCGAACTCGATCTGCAATCAACACAGAACATCATAGATTCACTCAACTCGAATACCCATTCTTCTGATTCTTCAATGGCTCAATCATCTCATCCAATTCGATTTCAACTTCTCAATAGATTAAACCCTAATTCATCTCAGATGTCTTCTCTCAACCTCATACCAGAATCAACAACTTATTTCACTAACACCAATTTCATCTCTGAATCCGAGTTCTCTGAGTTTTAGCTGTGCCGCCATTGTTCAGGTGGAGAAGAGAAAGAGAACCAATTATGAGAAAATGATTTTTTTCTCTGAAGTTTAGGTTTTCTGTAAGAATTGAAGTTGGATGTAACCACCCCATCTCTGAGAACCCCAGAGTGTAAGCACCCAACATTTAGATTCAGGCCACCAAATGACATCCCTTTATCCTCCAGTATGCTCCCGATAACGCTTGCCTGTGCAACGACAATTCCGCCCTCTTACTTCTCAGATGAATGCTCCTTTCTTCTCTTGAATTCTTTCACCAACAGCATCCACCTGTTACTTCTCAGATTCACTTTCTCTCTTCAATTTCAATTCATCACTAAAGCTGTCGTATTTTTCAGACAGATAATTTTCATCACTAAAACCGACATGCTTTTCAGACATAGATGAAGAAATAAAAAAAATCATGAGAAGTAGTTCGCCTCCAACAACATTTGTATATTTTTGCCTTGTTCTCCTTCTTTTGTTACAAATGACTCCAAAGTACCTAAATACTCAAAAACAAACATAAGATACATAATTTACAAGAAAAATTAGCAAAGAAAGCATAAATACTAGATATAAAATTAGGTGTTTTAGACACCTATCAAATTCCCCCGCACTTAGACTTTGCTAGTCCTCTAGCAAATCAAACAAAATAATTATAAAACGTACATACAACTCCATGTCGTTGAGGATACGGTTACTCTTAACATGAATAACAGGCCTTTGAAACCCTAGGTGTCCCTAGTGGACGAGTTATAGTCTCGTGAAGGTTTACCAGAGGTGTACCTACAAAACCTTTTCTTCCAAAATCGAGCTACTTGTGACAAGTTAATGACACTAAACATTTTTTTTCGATGGCATACAATCAATGATAACAGGAGGAAGTACCCACTTTCGAATCCAATTCACTCATAAATTAGTAATATAACTTTATCAGAAAGTTAACACAACCACAATACTCAGAATCTAATCAACCAAAATCACATGAAAAGATTAAGAAGATGGATATATAAAGTAGATGGTGGCGAACTGTTGACTAAGGCGAACGGTGTTTCCCATATCTGTCTGAAGGTCACTGCCAAAACAAACCTAAAAATTCCTATTGGATTGAGCTACTGGTCCGAATACTAATATCAACACAGCTTGCATATACAAGGGAACCAGCGGTCGACAAACTTAATTCTAGATCAATTCACTGGCATATACAAGGGAACCAACGATCGATTTTATTCAACACAATAATAATATCTTTTCTTTTCTTTTTTTTCAACTTTTTTTTTCAATGACATCATGATTGGATCTTGTGGATCCAAGCGCATGTTTCTTGTCAGCAGATTACATGATAGTTCCCTTGGATCCTGCACTCCACGCTTGCCTAGGCGACGGAGACAGGGAGAACACACACATATTGCTTTATCCAAGTGTCAAATTTATTCCTTTTGGTCAATTGGTCGGTCTCTTTTTTCTTTTCTTTTTTGTTTTTGTAGCAACTCAATCACTCTATTTCATCCTAGCAGTGATAACAATTCGATGTTCGTGCCCCACCAATTCACTTAGAAAAACAATAGATAAATATGGAAAAATAAAAATAGAACGTGATATGGTGACGACTCCGAGATATGGTGACAACTAACATATTATGTATTTTTATATTTTGTTCGTTTTCATATGAATAAACTCTACTAATGGGTTCCTCAACTCCTACAAGCACGATATTTCCATTAGTGTAAGGCACAACTTGCTAGACTTTGGAGTTTATCAAGCAAGTTTTTCTTTTTCTTTTTCAATTTTTCTAGTTTTTTTTTCGTTTTGTTTTTTGTTTTTTTTTTGTTTTACTAAAGGCATCAAATCAGCTAACTATACAAACATATAAATGCTCCCCCACAATTAAACTTTATATTGTCCTCAATGTAGAATTCAAAGTAGAGTTCAAGTTGGGAAATTCCGCAAGTAAGATGCAAAAACAAAGATAAAATGCTTAAAAATAAAAAGATAAAGATAAAGATACAAAACCGGTGGGTTGCCTCCCACTTAGCGCTTGGTTTAAAGTCGTCACCCGACTTTCTCCTTGCATGCTAAGGCTCCTCCAGAGGGAGTACTTCCACAAGGTTAACTCCTTCCACGACTTCCGAAGAGAAGTTCTCATAATATGGTTTCAACCTGTGCCCATTTACTTTAAGTTCATTTCCTGTAGCTAAACTACGAATTTCCACTGCACCATGAGAAAACACATTAGTCACAATAAAAGGTCCAATCCAACGTGACCTTAATTTACTCGGAAATAATTGCAAACGAGAATTAAACAAAAGCACTTTCTGCCCAATGCAAAATTGTTTCTTTGTAATCATATGATCATGAAATGCCTTTGTCTTTTCCTTATAAATTCGTGAGCTTTCAAATGCATCATTGCGAATCTCCTCTAACTCTTGGAGTTGTAACTTCCTTTGCCTTCCAGCACCATCCAACTCCATATTGCATTGCTTAATAGCCCAAAACGCCTTATGCTCAATTTCCACGGGTAAGTGACAAGGTTTACCATACACAAGCCTAAAGGGAGACATCCCAATAGGTGTCTTGTATGCGGTTCTATACACCCACAAAGCATCATTAAGTCGCATGCTCCAATCTTTCCTTGTCGGATTCACCGTCTTCTCAATAATGGATTTCACCTCCCGGTTAAAAACCTCAGCTTGTCCATTTGTTTGTGGATGGTAGGGTGTTGCAATCCTATGCGACACATTGTACTTCCTTAACAAGCTTTGCAAGAACCTGTTTTTGAAGTGTGAACCTCCATCGCTAATTATAGCCTTTGGAATTCCAAACCTTACAAATATATTTGCTTGCACAAAATCTGAAACAACTTTAGAATCATTAGTTGGGGTGGCCTTAGCTTCCACCCATTTCGAGACATAATCCACAGCAAGCAAAATATAATAATCCCCACTAGAATTGACAAAAAGGCCCATAAAATCAATTCCCCATACATCAAAAACCTCAACAAATTGAATAATAGTTTGTGGCATTTGATTTCGAGCACCTAGATTGCCTGTTCTTTGGCACCAATCACATATGATACAAAATGCATGCGCATCCTTAAACAAAGTTGGCCAAAAGAAACTACATTCTAGTACCTTGAGAGCGGTTCGCTTGCTCCCAAGGTGTCCTCCACAAGCATATGAGTGGCAAAAAGACAAGATAGAATTAAATTCTGATTCGGGAACGCACCTTCTTATTACTTGGTCACTACAATGTTTCCATAAGTATGGGTCATCCCATATGTATTGGTTTCCTAACTTCTTAAGTTTGTCCCTCTCAACACGAGACAAGTTCTTTGGGGTTCGTCTAGACACTAAGTAATTAACAATATCAGCGTACCATGGTTCTCCAAAGGCAATTACGAATAGTTGCTCATCCGGGAAACTTTCACGCAATGGGATAGCTTCCTTGTCCATAGCAAGACGGCTCAAATGATATGCAACGGTGTTCTCAATTCCTTTCTTGTCTTTGATATCTATATCAAATTCTTGCAAGAGCAAAATCCATCGTATGAGCCTCGATTTCGCCTCTTTCTTCATTAGCAAGTACCTAAGTGCTGCATGATCAGAAAAGACAACAACTTTTTTACCAATTAGATAAGAGCGAAAATTTTCTAAAGCAAAAACAATGGCTAACAACTCTTTTTCAGTGGTTGTGTAGTTTTATTGTGCTTCATTGAGTGTCCTAGAAGCATAATAAATGGCATGAGGTATCTTCCCCCACACGCTTCCCAAGCACCGCACCAACCGCATAGTCACTTGCATCACACATGAGCTCAAAAGGCTTGATCCAATCCGGTGGTTTAATGATAGGGGCTGAAATCAAAAGTTCTTTCAAACGATTGAATGCCGCCACACACTTATCATCAAAGTTAAAAACCACATCTTTTTGCAATAAATTGCAAAGTGGTGATGCTATCTTGGAAAAGTCCTTGATGAATATACGATTAGAACCTTCATGACCAAGAAAAGAGCGTATCTCCCTCACCATAGTGGGAGGGTTTAGAGCACGAATAAGTTCTATCTTAGATTTATCGACTTCCAAGACTTTAGAAGATATTATATGGCCTAAAACTATGCCATGAGTTACCATGAAATGGCACTTCTCCCAATTCAGCACAAGATTTGTTTCAACACATCGTTCAAGGATTAATGATAAATTATGCAAGCAAAGGTCAAATGAATCACCAAAGACACTAAAGTCATCCATGAAGACTTCGATTATGTTTTCAACATATTCTGAGAAAATACTTACCATTCACCTTTGAAAGGTAGCTGGAGCATTGCACAAGCCAAAAGGCATCCTTCTATAAGCAAAAGTACCGAAAGGACAAGTGAAAGTGGTTTTCTCTTGATCCTCCGGCGCTATCACAATCTGATTGTAACCTGAATAGCCATCAAGGAAGCAATAGTAAGAATGTTCAGCTAAACGTTCAAGCATTTGATCAATAAAAGGTAATGGAAAGTGATCCTTCCTAGTGGTGGCATTCAATTTTCTATAATCAATACAAACCCTCCAACCTGTTTGCACACGAGTTGGGACAAGTTCATTCTTATCATTCTCCACCACCGTCACACCTGATTTCTTTGGTACTACTTGTACCGGGCTTACCCACTTGCTATCGGATACTGGGTAGATAACACCCACATCCAAAAGCTTGAGTATCTCCTTTTTCACAACTTCCATCATGGGAGGGTTCAAACGACGTTGTGCTTCCCTTGTAGGTTTTGGATCGTCTTCCAATCGGATCTTGTGCATACAAACGGCAGGGCTTATACCCTTGATATCGACAATTGTCTATCCTATGGCCGTCTTGTACATCCTTAGCACCCTTAGAAGTTTTTGCTCATGTCATTCATTAATCTCATTAGAAACAATCACAGGTAATTCTCCGTTATCACCCAAGTACAAGTACTTTAAGTGACTTGGAAGAGGTTTCAATTCTAACTTTGGAGATTTAACAATAGAAGGCACAATCTTTTCATCATTGCAAGGTAAAGAAGCATATGAAATATTCTTAATTGCTGATTTTTCCGGTAATGAGTCAAGAGAACCAATGGTTTCTTTAATCTCATCACCATACTCCAAACCATCATCAATGGGTGTAGTGAGCACGGTTTCCAAAGTATCAACACCATTCAACTCAAACATTTGTTGCGCCAATGTATCCATCACATTAATGGAGAAACAAGAGTGGACATCACTAGGATATCTCATCGTCTCGAAAATGTTGAAACGGATTATTTCTCCATCAAACTCCATAGTTAGCGTTCCCTTGTCAACATCGATAATGGTTTTCGCCGTTTTCATGAAGGGACTCCCAAGTAGCAATGGAATAGATGAGTCCGGTGAACCTTCATCCATCTCTAACACGCAAAAGTCAGCTGGAAATACTAGTTGATTAACCTGCACAAGAACATCCTCAACAATACCCATTGGGTAAACATTAGAGCGATCGGCTAATTGCAATACAATTCCAGACTTTTTAAGAGGACCAAGATCGAGTGAGTTATACATAGATGCAGGCATAACATTAATGGATGCACCTAAGTCCAACATAGCTTTGTTAAATGTGGTGTTACCAATTGTGACTGGAATGTCAAAGCTACCGGGATCCTTGCATTTCAGTGGAAGTTTGTGTTGTAAGATTGCCGAAGCATTCTCCCCCACACTTAGCACTTCATTACCTTTGAGCCTTTGCTTATTGGTACACAATTCCTTCAACACCTTTGCATACTTTGGAACTTGCTTGATTGCATCTATGAGTGGTATGTTCACATGAATCTTCTTGAGAACGTCTAAAATCTCCTTTTCTAGTTCCGCCTTCTTGGAATTTGCAAATCTACGAGGAAAAGGTATAGGAGGAACATAAGTAGAAACCGGAGTTTTAGAGTTAGAAATAGGTACCTCAGAAGTTTGGGGAGAATCCTCATTTTTCTTCTCCAAAACAGGTTCCTTTGGTGTTTCCACCTTTCCCGAATCAGTAACTTCGGGTTGCACAAGTTGTGTACCACTTATCAACGTAATTGCATTGACACCCTCTTTTGGGTTGATAGGTTGAGAAGGGAGTTTCCCACCATTTTGTGCCTTCAACTGATTCAAATCAATAGCCATAGAACCAACTTGAGTTTGCAACTCCTTAACCGTGCTCTCTGTTCTTTGCATAAAAGATTTCAGCAACTCTTCCATACTTGTCCCCTGATTTTGAGGTTGTTGTTGTTAATGTGGGAATTGTTGTTGCTGAAATTGTTGTTGTTGTGGTTGAAATCCGCTCGGACGGTTGAAAGTAGGTTGTTGAACCGCTCTTTGCTTGTTGGCATAGCTAAAATTGGGGTGATTTCTCCATCCCGGATTGTAAGTGTTGGAGTAGGGATCATACCGTCTTTATTATTTGGAAAGACAACATTATCTTGTTCATTGGGGTCTTCATACCCTTGAAGAGACTTTGGTATCACCGCGGCTGCAACTTGTTGCATCATTGTTGTCAAGTTACCCATTTTTTGACGAAGTTCTTCGACCTCGCTCACTTCATTTACTCTCCTAAGAAGCACATCTGAACCACGACTTGAAAATTGTTGCGAGTTCGCTGCCATGTTCTCAATCAACTCTCTAGCTTGTGTCACCGTTTTGTTCACTAGTGCACCACCACCCGCAGCATCAAGAATATTCCTATCACTTGTTTGAAGTCCTTCATAGAAGTATTGGATTATCATTGCATCACTAAATTGGTGGTGAGGACAGCTTTCCACCAATCTCTTGTATCGTTCCCAACATTCATATAAAGATTCTCCCACATTTTACTTCATCCCGCAAATCTCCTTGCGAATTTGAGTAGCCTTTGATGCCGGAAAATATCTCTCTAAAAAGAGTTTCTTCAATCCATTCCATGTTATGACGCTTCCGGAGGGCAAGTAATACAACCAATCCTTAGCACTATCCGCCAAAGAGAATCGGAACACTTTCAACATTGCACCATCCGCATCAGTATCCGCTGGAAGCATGGCCGTGACAATGGTGTGGAAGTCCATAAGATGCTTGTTTGGGTCTTCATTCACCATGCCATGGAACTTTGGTAATTCTCTAAGCAACCCTGGCTTGATCTCGAAAGTAGAGTTTGTTTGAATACACCATTGTTGTGTATCCAACTTGTGAGAAGCCAAGTCCTTGAGTGTACGATTTGCATCACCCATTGCCTCTTCTTCTTCAACTAGTGGTTCTTCTACGAATGGAACCTCTTGTTCTTCTTCTATTTGCAACTCTTCTTCCACTTCTAACTCCTGTTCTTCCGTCGTGTCTTGACTTGGTTGGAGTATTGTGCCTCTTCGAGTAGCTATCCCGCACCTTGGATAGTTCCAATCTTTAGAAGCCAGGGATTAGGTACCTGAAAAATAATTCTCACAAACAAGTAAGAAAAACGAAACAAGAAACAAAAAGAAAATACGGAAGCAAAAATGATGATAAGAAACTAAAAACTTAATAACTAGCCGTATGCCTCCCCGGTAGCGGCGCCAAAATTTGATCGTTGTCGTATGCGTCAAAAATAATTTCACTTTCCTAAAGTATATGATAAGAAAGAGTTCGTTTCCACAGAGAGGAAAATGTAGTTATTATGTATTCAATTTCCTAAAGTAACCAATTGGGGGGATTTCTGATTTTTATGTAAACAATAAAAATAAATCAAAAGCAAAGTAATTGGAGAAATAATCAATGAGAGAAAGATATTGGTCAAGGAATTCATCTTCTATCTTAAACATGTGCTTGCATACATGATTAGAATTACAATTTAATCTCTTCATCATCAAAAGCCTAGAGTATCAAGAGAGCAAGATATTCCAATAATTTCCTAAGTTCATCAACACACACATTAGAGCTGCGTATGTGAATTCTACCTAAAGAATAACCTAACGCCTTGCGCTAATTAAGTTCAATTCCTAGGAGCTTTAAGTTTTGTAAATAGGCTAATCAATGCAATTGTCATACATTGCGCATGATAATTCAGACAAAGGTCAAACTCTACATATGATTACAAGAGTGTATCACTACAAACCGTAATCATATCATGCTCTCGTATTTGGGGTTATCGCTTGATGAAAAACCCTAAAATAGCTATGGACAAGGATGCAAGTTCAATTAATTGGCCACTTAACTAACCAAACATCCAACTCCTATCACAATACATCAATCATGTAATTATTAAAACAATAGAGATTTGAACGATAATCAAGAGAGAATACTAATGCATTAATCAAGCACAAGTTGTAGATATAGGACTACATCCTTAACCAATAATATAAGATTTAGCTACTCATAGCTATGGAGTTCATCATAATCAATAATCAAATAAAGAAGATGAAAAATAAATACGAAAGCAAACCCTAATTGTGTAAACAAAAGCGGCTTTCTCCTTAGCTCCAAGAATAATACGTGATCCCCAAAATTTGTAGAAGTCTTCTCTTTTATAGCTCCTCTTGTTCCAAAATTAGGTCCAAGTCTTCAAAGTCCATTAGATAAAAATCCACGTGGTCCAAAAGCGAGAAAAACCCATGTAGAAACTCTGCCAAAAACATCGCCGGAAATGGCCGGAGGTTGGCCGGAAAAGTTTCCAGAATAGTGTCTCCGGTTACCGGCAAAGTCCGCCCGGTCACCGGTCAAACGGGTCAAGTCATCGAGTCAACTCAGTCAAAGTCATGAGTCAACTCGGTCAAAGTCAGACCGAGTCAGAGGCTGAGTCAGACAACTCAGCTGAATCAGAGGCTAACTGGTCTGACTTGTCATGCCACAGTCTAGCACAAGCCAGAACTGCGTGTTGCACAATGATTGTGCAGCACTGCTACACTGCCAGCCATATCTCCTGTTGTACAATCATTGTGCAGCATTCCATTTGATCTTCCCTGTAACTTCAATTCAGCTGAAGTTACACACTTCACAGTGGTAGCTAAGAAATGAGACCTAAAACTATGGTTATATTTACACCTGCAAGTATACAGGGTCAGATAGTAGATAATGAATAAGCAGGGGAAGTCCACAGGGACAAGGAGGGAGCTGGTGTTGTTTTCTAAATCTTTCTAGTGACAGTGACTAAAAGCACTAGGGCATTTGAATCCACCCAATAATCCTAAGCTAAGGCAATGCCTATTCAAATTATGTTCTTGTTCTTTTCCAGATAAAACTACAATGAATGATCTCTCAGTTAGTCTCCCTAACTCACCCCTAGTATAAGCTGTCTTCTTACAGCACAACCTATCACAGGCTCATTTGGTTCAATTAGCTAACTGTCATTCCTTTATCAATTAAGCACATTTCTTCCTGCAGAGAGGTCTGAAATGGATGACTTATCAACCAACTTCACTAACTCACCCCTAGTATCAACTGTCTTCTTACAGTGCAATTGATCACAGGCTAATTTGATCCATTAGCTAACTATCATTCCTAAAGCAATGAAGCACAACAAGAACAACAACATGAACATGAATTATCTTAACATATGATTATGGGTTTCATCAACACCCTAGTTATTAAATTATAACATGATGAACACAATACTGAAAATAAACTACTACAACTTGGTGCACCGGCTACTCCGGGCATGGCTCTACAACAACACCCACAAGTCCTATTTATACCCAATTTACATAATTAGGGTTCATACACCCAATTCCCAAAAATCCCCAAATAAACAGTAAATTAGGGTTTTAAAATTACTCCTTACCAACTCTCTGAAAACGAATGATAACTCTCACCCATGCTTCCAATTCTTCTCCTGATACTCCCCACGCTTCAATTGCTTCTCAATTTCGACCTAATTTTCCAATTTTACACGCTAGGGTTTCTGATAGAAAACGTGCAGAAATTGAGAAAATAGGTGGCTAAGGAGAAGGGAAAATGATGGGATTAGGTCCTTTGATGGACGTGGTGGTTATGATGATGGTTGAGATGGTGACAGAGAGTTGGTGGCGGAGCAGGTGGTGGAAATGGTGGTGGTATGGCGTCTGAAGAGAAAGGGAAAGAAGGAGATGGCTCGATGGAAAATGGATTGGGTTTGTTTGGTTTTGGGTTATAAACCTAGATGCTAGGGTGTTGAGTGGGTTTAGCAATTGTTGATGAACAGCGAGGATGAGACGTTGGATGCGAAGATGATGGATCGATCTAACGGCGAGATGGAAGGAAGCGGGAAGCGACCGTTGGATGCCCGATACAACGAAACTGACGTCTCAAGATGGAGTTAGGTGTTGTAGTGTTTGACAGTAGCTTCAGACTTCGATGCACGACGATGAAGCGACCATAGGATGCTGAGATGATCCAATCTGACGGCTAGAAAGGGAAACGGGTATGGATATAGGAATTGGATTTGGGTGAGGGTTTTGGGCCTTGGGTATGCCAAGCCCATATCTTCTTTAAGAACAATTCTTCCTCTTCAAGCCCACTTCTAGCCTTTTGGTCTTGTGCACAACATTCTTCGCGGCTTCCTTGTGTAATTCCTCCGGCTTTCCACCGCTTTTCTGCTCTTTTCCGCTCCGCTATTCATCCAAACTTTATTTATTACCTAAAAATGCAAAATTAATTAATAAAAATATTTATTCTTGAAAACAAAGAAAATACAGAATATGGGATAAAATGTAGAATTAATGCACAAAAGATGAGTTAAATGCCAAGAAAAATATATAGAAATATGCACTTTTTAGCACTCATCAAATACCCCCAAACCTGAATTTTACTTGTCCTCAAGTAAAACAAAACTAAGGAAATCCTACCTATACCACTATCGCTGGTCTCTCGAATGCATTTAGCATATGCACTAAGCCTTTTAAACCACTAAGTGTCCCTAGTGGACGAGTGAAGTCTCGTGAAGGTTTGCTCGGAACGTACCTACAAAGTTCTAGGACAAAATATAAGCTCAGATTCCATGAAATGTGACATGTGCAAGACAGTAGAAGCTCAGAGCAAAATGGAGATGTCAATCTAGCTATCTAAGGCACAATCCTAGCACTGATAACAAATAAAGACATGTGATAAGAGTGTAAAGTGTATCTACACATGCATAAAGAAAGATCGGATGTTATGACTACTAATCACCAAGAGATAGTTTCTCAGGCTAAGAACCAAGGTCGAAATCTAGCTAGCTGTCCGGACTTTACGAGAATTGGAGGTATTTCACAATTACTCGCGTTGTACATCAATGGCATGCACCCTTCCTTGCTTACTATAATAAAACAAAAGATGACTCTTTACATGACTCTTATTTACACTGACTACTCTCTTTTATTTTTGGAACAAGAGAGGATGGAATTGATAAATACTTGATTTTTTTTATTTTTTTGATATTCTTTTTTTGATATTTTTTTTTTGATATTTTTCTGAATATATACATCGTTTTTTTTTTTTTT